>NC_069503.1:850121024-850421024 GCF_027579735.1 Bombina bombina
TTGCCACATTGCCAGGCAGTCCCTTTCCTTTGTATGTTACCAATTATGTTCTCAGTGAATATCACACACAATTAATGTTTTATTTGTATTATTATTATAAATAGTTAATTTCAACTGAAAATGAACTCATCTGAAAATAAATAAAGTTTTATCGCCCTTTTATGGAAATGCATTTTTATTTTCGAATGAAATATGATGCAGTGTCACTAATAGGTGCTAGTCAATATGCTGCCCACTCCCCGTAGCACATCCAGCCTCACACAGACTCAGGCAGCAGGCTAGCCGCCCGGCTGTCACGTGACCAGACGCTCCAAACTCCCAACATTCCAGCACAGTTTTCTTTACCTCCAAACTCCAACAGCTCCCGGATCAATAAACTTTTCTATAAACACCACGTCTGCTCCACACCCCAAACCTATGCAGTCTCGCCTATACACCCTACCCCGTTAGTGGCAAGAGATAGGTGCATAGTCACCTCTACTGACCATTTAGCTCTGTATTCTCCTGCCTTTAAAAGGGGGGAGTTTAGTTGTCTATATTACGCATATCCTCATATAATGCAACTTATGCAAAAGTTTCACAAAAACGATAGAATTATATTTGCCATAAACTACAAAATTAAGACGCATCAATGATGTAACAATAGCAGCATTTCCTTATTTTTTTATGACAGATTTTTTATTTTAAGTATGAGTTTATCCAAATAGTGAATATAAAGCGATTAGAAAAAAAAACTGTATATAAATGTAGAACGAACAGAATGCTAAGGGATTTGGAAAGTTTGCATTTCGTCTATGTCCAGCAGTACCTGCATACTGCCAGTGCTGCTTCAGGTTTACTCCCTGAACCTCTGCTTGAACGAGGGAGGGTTATAGCTCTCTGTATTATCCTAGAAACGCTGATGCAATAAAATACAAATGTCAGTGGCTTTGTCTCTTACCTTTCAGTGATCTTGGTTTAGCTTGCTTGCGGCGAGACATCCTAAAAGCAAACAGCTGAAGTTGTTCAATGTCAGCCCGTTAACAACTAAGGCAACAGAGACCGCGGATCCCTTAACAACACCAATCTGCTTCTCCTCCAGCTTCCCCTTCTGCCCTCTTCAGATGTAAAAAAAATACAGTTTAGGATTTAATTCATTTAAAAAAATAAATAAACATATGATCGGGCTCTCTCACAGGACGGCTACATATTTTAAAAATAAAAAATATTATTATGGTTTTTTTTTTTTTTTTTTTTTTTTTTTAAATTGTGCTCAGTTTTCTTCTAAATCTCACTTTATAAAAGAAAATGTAAAAAAGTTCTTATGAAAAAAGCTGCAAATTGAAAGAAGTCCGCAGCAGCCAACTGTGATCAAAATAAAAATAAAAGGTAGAAATAAAAAAAAAAATCGTTACTTTTCTTTTTATTTCACCCCCACCAGCGCTACAACTAATATAGAAAACAAATACTAGACTGCTGTTGCACAGAGGTGGTGTTTATTTATTGATATTATTATTTAGTTGTTGTGTTGTTTAGGCAGAGGGGGTTGGTATTTGGGGGATTTATTTTGTTTTTTTGGGGGGTGGGGGGTCTCTTCCTGGCTGGCTGGGCTCTTGCTATAAGAAGCTGGGTATGATCCTTGTCTCTGGGAGGAAAAAAAAGTCTACGCCTGGTTGAGGGCGAGGAGAGCAGAGAGGAGATGTGTGCTGGTGTGTGCTCCCTCCTCATCACAAACCTGCAAGGTCTTGGACTGCGCTGTCGCTCCGGTAGTCCACATAATAATGGAAAATAGAAGCAAGGCCCCCAAAGCCATCAGGATGGCTCCAGAGGGGGCCCCTAACCCGCAGGGACTCGCTCTGTACGTAATCACTGAGGAAATCATTGTCAGCCTGCCTGCACTCACACACAGACAGAGGGGCATGATTAAAAGCCGAGGGGGACTCAGCCAAGACGTGGACTGGACGCCAAGCAGCTACTCAGACCTGGATCAGGAGCCTCTGCAGGAGGATCAGGGAATAGGAGGATATAGAAAGGAAATAATATAGAGAGAAATAATAGCAGCAAACAAGCACATCACGCCCCATCATACACACACAAACACACATACACACACTGTACCCCCCCTCCCAGCCCACTGTGCTTTATTAAAGATACACAACTGCTTGAGATGAACTGTTTCCTCAATTCGTTTTCACTCACCATCACTGTAGAATATTAAAGGCGAGAGAGCAGACATGCAAGGCTATCTGAGAGTGGAAAGGTCCCTCTTCTGGTTGGATTGATGTAAAGATACACAGAGCACTGCGAAAGACCACACATGGAAGCTGATACCCATTCTCTTTTCATTGTTTATTTTATTCTCTTGGAAAATTACACTCAACTTTAACATGCAGTCCAGTTCTTCATACTGGCAAACTTTTAAGGTGCTTAAATTATTAATAGTATTTTAAGTGTACAGCATGCACTAAATGTATTTTTATGTTATATTATTATCTGCATTGTTTTATTCCTTTTATTACAAAAAAACGACTCACGTTTTTGTAAATACTGCTCTTAGAATAAAGTAATGAAAAAGCTGTCATTATAGCATGTGTAGTTTTAATTTTTTTTTTCATTTTAATAGTTATGAGATTTTTTGTTATAAAATAAATAACTTTTGGAGTTTATAATCTCTAGCATTTTTAACCGTACCATTTTGATATATTATTGCACCTGGGAAACTTTTATTTTACTTCTTCAGCACTTTTGTTGTAAAATGTACAAATAAAATGTAATGTTTTTTTTGTGAGTGCTCAAATATTGTACTCTAGTTCATTTATATACTGTTCTCTTTTTCCTGCTTCTTTCAGTGTTCCATTATTGATGTCTTCCACATATAGTTTGAAAATGAACTGGTACATACAGTAATTCTACTTCCACATATATTTTAACATAACTATAAGTTTGGTTCTTTTTAACATGATGTGGATAATTTGATAACATGCATATTTATAATGATCATATTAATATCAGAATTGGGTTATATGTAATGTCTGTGTATGGTTATATAATGTCTTTATTCAATAAAACCTTTTTTTTTCAGAATGCATGTCTACCAAAAATGAATACAATTAACATGTGATGAATTAATTTGTTAGTAAAACAGTTGCACACACAGTACTTCTCATTGAAAATTTCAGTGCTAATTAATTTATTGATTCCCCCCATATATATGTTACTGTGTTAATAAAATAATTAAAGGGTTCAAAACTTCTCACCTAATACATTTTATATATATATCTGTTTGTGTCTGTAAACCCAAATTCCAAAACAGGACATCTTTTCCCCCCAGTGTTCATTTGTTTCTTCTCCTGATATATTTAATCAGCAAAATTATTCAAAGATAGATATGTTGTCACTTTAGGCTCCTTCTGAATAAAACATGTTTATCTAGTTAAAGACTGTCCCTGTGTGTTTGTAACCAAGATGCCCCAAAACAATGTTACATTCATTGACTCAGTGGGAAAATGAGAGAAAACCTAGGATACAGGGTTTGGAGAAAAGCAAAAGGAAATAGTGATAAACAAAAACAAGAAAACATAAAAATAGGTAAAGATTTAAGAGACTGGAGAGGGAATTAAAGGAGAGAAATGCAAGAAGGGTGAAAAAGACAAAGGAAGAGTATTAAATAGACAAGATATCAACAAGAAAGTATGAGAAAGGGGAGAGGACAAATGAGTTGCAAAAATATCTATTCAACCATCATTGTATAAATAATTCAGTATTATATTTGCAAATAATTATTCCTGAAATCTACATCATCAGTCAATCTATGCAATAAGATCTGTACTAAATCAAAATTCCATAATACAATTTGAATAGAATAAAGTTTAGTGTAAAAAATAAAGGAAAAGTGATTTATAACATTTTCCTGCACTATATTAATTTATCAACCATTGTCTTCAAATACACACATCTGCATTAATCAAATAGAATATCTAAATATTAAAAAAGCTTTAACAGATTATTTCCCCTGTAATTGAACCTTACATTTACATTTTACTTACAAATAAAATGCTATTTTTCCTTAGAACATTAGTTTTGAAATGAATAACTTTTTCTTTATGCTTCACCCCCCCCCCCTATAAAGTTGTTAAACATATAATTAAGTTCACACATTCAGGCACATTACATTGCTGCTCTAGATAAGGTGAGTTAATCAAGAGAAGCATATCTGCATATTCACCAATCCCTGGCCGTGCCTTTCTCAGAAATAGCAAAAGAGCATACCGAGAAGCATGAGGAAACTAACAACTATGGCCAAGAAACATAGCAAATTGTAATTGTTTTTAATAAACTATTTGAGTTTACACACTTATTAGTTGATGTTATCTTATTTTAATTTGACTTTTAGTCCCCATCATGAAGATTATACCAGAAGATTTAGAATCCCCAGATGTTTTGTGAATAAATTGCAGTAAACATTCAGTTTACCTCATTTATACGCTATGTGGTGCTCTCATTATTTTTCTTTATACTATGCTTACTGTTTAGGATCTACCCTTATTTCACATGTCGAGTTGCCTATAGTGTAATAAAAGCACAATGATATTTAAATATACATTGTTTGATTCAACTCCCTCATTTTTTCCAGTTTAGAAATTTAGATATTTTGCTAACTTCTCCTGTAATCAACCTTAGATGTCTCAGTAGAGGCTGGAGTGTATACTATCAGTGTGCAATATGCTACACAGTGATTTCCTGATATGTTCAGATGCTAATTTATTTCTGTAATATACAGATAAGATCCTATTCAGGATTTGTTTCTCTTGTTATGTCACATGACTACCAAAATCACAATTTTAAATACCTACAACATATATATTTTGTGCTCCGTTGTTTACACACAATCTGGT
This sequence comes from Bombina bombina, assembly GCF_027579735.1. NCBI lineage: Eukaryota > Metazoa > Chordata > Amphibia > Anura > Bombinatoridae > Bombina > Bombina bombina. The sequence continues at coordinate 850,125,899 of NC_069503.1, forward strand.
GCAAAATCTGAGTTCACTAACACAATCTACTTTATTTCAGCAAATCAGATAAAGGAATATGACAAACTACACAGTGTATTTCTCAAACTACAATACATAATTTCCACTAATAAAAGTAAAACATTTTGCTAGTATAAAAGAAAAAAATTAAAAAAATCTCCATATTTGGTATGAACACCAATTGTTTTAATGACTGCTTTAATGCTGTGTGGAATTGATTCTGCAAATTTCTGCAAAAGTTTAAAATCCACATTATTCCTGCACTCCATTAGATTAGAGTATCCCAGGGAGTGCCTAGAGTGTGTTTACCCTTTTACTGTTGAAAAGATTCCAAAGAGGCTCAATGGGTTTGCAGGTCAGTGATACTGGAGGACAAATAATGGGCAGGACAACAGAAATGTCTTGTAATTGCAAAGGGTTTACTGTCCATTTAAGTCAGAATGGATGGTATGTCTCTGCATTACAGAGTGGTATTTCTCTTTGTTCCAAGTGTAGTTGACCTTGTGCAGCCCGCCCATCCCAAAATAGGCAAAGCATTTCCACACCTAAAATTTCACCTAGGTTTTTTTATACTGTGGTGTTAGCCTTTCATGCTGCCTTTTCCTCAAATGGACCCTATGATTGTAACCAAAAAATTAAATATTTTCATTATTCAGTAAACAGGGCATTCTGAATTGGATAGCCCCTGCTATGCATTTTGCCAATCATGTTTTGAATTGTTCCGGCAGATGCTATTCCAAAATAATGTAAGCTTGATAAACTGCTCTTTTGAACCATGTGGAAACTTTAGGTCTGCCTGGTCTTGCTTTGAATAAATATATCTTCAGTATGTTTTATAATGCACCCCAACACATATTCAAATTAGCTGCAATTTAGCACTTGGAAAGATTTTTTTAGAACTCAGGAAAAAGATCTTGACTCATCACTAAGATTTTTTAACCTTGGTTGCAAAATATATTTCAAGCAATGACCTTCTTAAAAGATGTAACTGGAGGGCAAGTAGAAGCATTTATGTGTATTTAAGTTCTTCTAATGTGCAATGATTTAACCTTGGTTTTGTTATATTAGTAGCTCCAAAGCATGAAATTCCGTATTTATCATATACGACTCAAGCTCAAATTTTCAATGTGACCAAAAGGTCTACGTAGAGGAAGGCAAATTTGAGGTGCAGTATATAATCACCAAGGACTGAGCCTTCACGCTCTATGCATTAGAATACAGTAACCCTTCAGCTTAGTGATGTCCATGTTAAAAATACATAGTGTAAAACTAAAGTGCTCATTTTCTTTACAGCACTGTATTTTTAAACAAATTCAATTTCATTATTTTGTGTTTAGCCTATGCAAAATGGTAAAAGGGACATTCTAGCTTAAACAATCCTAGAGCCGTACAGTCCAAAATAATTTGATTAGCAATTATGAAATATACTTTCCATTGAAAATACTTTTGTTGTTGTTGTTTTGGCACATGACAGCGCGCAAGGTGCTGAAGTTGGATCATTGCAAGCTTCTGCTTGGTAGGTACACTCAATCAAATACATGCTGAGTGAAATCAGAAAGTCTATCATTGTAGCAGTTTTGGTTAAACATTGTTCCTTTTTAATGTTAGGACTCGGAGTTGTATTACTATACAAAAATATAAGACGGATTCAAAAATTAAAGTAATTTTGCTAAGATAACCGAAGACCAAAAGAGCACAAATGCCTGAGAATAGCAAATGAAAAAGCCATGCTGTAGGAGCATAAATTACAATAAAAACAGCTTTGACTGTACAAGAATGATAAAGTTGGTGGCTGGAGTATTAGGTACAATAAAATCATCATGCAGAGGAGACATTCTCTAGTTTTTGCAGAGTAAAACTAAATATGCACAAATTCTGCTCACTATAAAATAGAAATCAGAATCACACACAGGTAGGGTTAGGGACCTAACTGGCAAGTCCTAATTGCTCAGACATTTGTTCTTTGTGCTGTTCTTACTGTGTCCTTGCTAAAATCTAATGTGAAAGCCATTCATTATAGACATTCTATGAGGGAGTGACAGGACCCTTTGCTATATGTTGCCTTATGATTTGGTGTGTGTTTTCTTTCAGCTCAGAGTTAATTTGTGGAATTAATGCTATGTAAAATATTCAAGATTTAGACACATATTATTGGGTACATCATGAAAAAAAAAAACCTCAAAAACAAAACCAAACAACAACAAAAAAGAACATTTAAAGTACACCATGCAATAAAAAAGTAGAACATTTCAGGTTACACACAATTGACTAGTAGTGCAATTATGCATATTTCCAGCTATTTTGTATTAATGTACATAATGCATTTGTATTTGACCTCAAATCCCACATGAATGATAAATTACAGAAATGTAGAACTAGTTGTCCCATCTAGTCTGTCCATTTTCCTATCTGTTTTCAAACATCAAACCTTATGTGTGCAATGTTCATTTTCACTAACATCTTCTTATTGTTCTTATAAATAAATAATAATTCTAATAACAATCTAAAAAAATGTGTCTGGATGTCTCACATTGATTCACTTAAGTCTCTTCTGATTTCTATCATTTTCTCATCTTCTTAATATTACTTATCCAGATTTTAAAAATAACTCTGTAAAGAACATGGCTAAGATTATTTATTATCAAGTTGCATTACATGCCTTGTATCACTCCAAAGAATTTGAAGTGTATCACTTCAAATGTAATATTGAAGTTGCAATATGTGCTATTATTGATACAATATCCCCATGTATACGGGTCAGAATATTTTACAATGTAAATGACCTAGTACAAGAGTATAAAATTACCTTCATGATAGCTTAGAAGGAGATCATTTGTCTGTCATGTCAATCAAAATATTGTTGCTTGAAAGAGTTCTGGTACAAAATCTTAGCACACAAATTAAAATGTAGCACACTATGAATTGTAAGTTTCTATTGATGCCTCAGAAAGTGGTTACTTAGAGGCTATGGGGCCTATTTAACAAGGTGTGGACGGACATAATCCGATATTGCGGATCATGTCCGCCACACATCGATAAATGCCGACAGCGTACGCTGTCTGCATTTATCATTGCACCAGCAGTTCTTGTGAACTGCTGGTGCAATGCCGTCCCCTGCAGATTCGTGGCCAATCGGCCCCTAGCAGGGGGTGTCATTCAACCTCGATCGTATTCGATCGGGTTGATTTCTTGCGAGTTCTGCCCGCTGCCTCAAAACAGGCGTACAGGTTATGGAGCAGCGGTCTTTAGACCGCTGCTTCATAACTGATGTTTCTGGCGAGCCTGAAGGCTCGCCAGAAACACAATGCTTCAAGCTCCATACAGAGTTTGATAAATATGCCCCTTTTTCCTCATAGTGATCTTATATTAAACACATTTTATATTTTAATTAAAAAAATAATTTGCTCTGAGGAAGTGTCGTAAAGGCAGGAAACGCGTCAACTGCAGTTTCTGTGTGCTGTGCCGTTTTGTTCTTTTTAACTTTTTTGCCAGTAAAATGGATGTTTTAACCTGTACATTCTCTCCTGATTGATGTTTCTGGAACCGCTACTTTGTTGCTTCTATATTGGATTACTTTCATTTAGGGGCGGAGTGGAGAGCCCCAGCGCTTCCAGCATCGCAGCCTGCGTCGTAAACACAGTGTTGGCACTGCACCGAGGTCTTATGCTCTCTCTGTAAGTACAAACAATACATGCTAACCAGGACTGGTTTTCTTCTGATTACACAGGGGAGTTTGCTTGGATTTCTTTGAATCCCCATAACCGCTGCCTAACAAATATGGCGAGTTTTGACGGAAGAGGGGTAAGCCGTGTTGCTATTGATATACTTATATTTACAGTGTGGGACACACTTTTGATAGTCAGCCCCATGATAGCCGCTAATTGTGGAACTCGGAGTGAGTTGTTTTTCATGGAGGGTTATACATATGTATCTACAAGTGGTTAAACTCAAAAAAACTCTGTGATAAATACAGGTGTTTCTATAACTGGAGAGTAGTCAGGCAAGCAGAGTTCAGCAACAATGAGGCAATCCACAGTAACAGCAGTTCAGGGGTTAATCAGAAGAGTGGTCAGAGGCATGCAGAGTTCAGCAGCAGTAAGGCAATCTGGCAGTTCAGAGGTTAAACAACAGTGAGTGGTCAGAGGCCAGCAGAGTTCAGTAACAATTAGACAATCCAGCAATTCAAGGGTTAAACAAGCAGAGTGGTCAGACAGGCAGAGCTCAGTAACAATAAGGTAATCCAGCAATTCTGGGGTTAAACAGGCAGAGTGGTCAGACAGACAGAGCTCAGTAACAATTAGACAATCCAGAAATTCAGGAAATAAACAGGCAGATTGGTCAGATGGGCAGCGTTCAATAACGATAAAGCAATCCATCAATTCAGTAGAAATAAGCACCCAGTAGCACACACAGTAACACCTATACTTGGGCACTGGAGGTAAGTAATGCAGGTACTTACATAGGCTCAGATTCATGCCAAGAGGACTCACAAGTGATCTGACCAGCATCAGAGGGGATATGGCAAGTGGCAATGATGTCATTGCCGTGCGCCCACAGGAACTGCCGCGTCCATGGCAGCAGCCATAGCAACAGGACGGAGCAGCAAAAGGAGCCGAGGAGCACCGTGACACAGCCCCACTCTCAAGGGTTACCTCCGGGAACCAAGAGCCGGCTTGGAGGGGTGAGCAAGATGAAACTTGGAGATCAGGGACATCACGGGCAGGGACCCAGGAACAATCCGCTACAGAGTAACCCTTCTAGTACATCAGGTATTGAAGCTGTCTTTGTTTATACCTGGAGTCCAGGATCTTAGAGATTTCATATTCTGGTTCACCATGAACGAAGAGTGGAGGAGGTGGAGGTCTGATTTGAGTATATCTATTCATGACGTAGGGCTTGAGGAGTGAGACATGAATGACAGGGTGGATGTGCATTAAGACTGCATCAGCTCCAACTTCAAAGGCATCAACATCTAAGGTGAACTGTAAATCAGGATCAGGATGACGTAGCACAAGAGCAGTACAAAATGCTGTTTTCAGATGAGAGAAGGATTCCACTGCTACTGGAGGCCAGTTCTTACAGTGTTTTATTTAGTCAGCTCTGTGAGTGGAGCAACAATCTTGGAGAAATTCTTTATAAACTTACAATAGTAGTTGGAAAACCCCAAGAATCTCTGTAACTCCTTCAATTTGGTGGGCTGTGGCCATTCCAGAACTGCTGTTAGCTTAGTGGAATCCATGGCAAAACCTTCTTTAGAGATGATATACCCATGGAATTTAAACCGGACTTGATCTAATTCACATTTCTCCAACTTGGCTGCCAGGGAATTGTCTCTGAGACGAAGAAGCACCTGTTTCACATGCTCATGATGCTCTTCCAGGGTGCTCGAGAATATGAGGATGTCATCCAAATAAAAGATGAGAGTACGATTAAGGAGGTCACAGAAGACATCATTGACGAATGCCTGAAAGACAAAAGACAACAGGGGTATTGCAGAGTCCAAAAAGCATTGCAAGGTACTCATAATGCCCTGATCTCGTGTTGAAGGCAGTCTTCCATTCATGTCCCGGGAAGATGCAAATGAGATTGTACACCCCACCTGACAGTTCAGTAACAATTAGGCAATCCAGCAATTCAGGGGTTAAACAGGCAGAGTGGTCAGACAGGCAGAGTTCAATAACGATAAAGCAATCCAGCAATTCAGTAGAAATAAGCACCCAGGAGCACACACTAGAGTTAAGTAATGCAGGTACGTACATAGGCGCAGATTCGCACCAAGAGGACTCACAGGTGATCTGACCGGCATCAGAGGGGAAATGGCGCCCACAGGAACCGCTGCATCTATGGCAACGGCCATAGCAACAGGACGGAGCAGCAAGAGGAGCCGAGGAGCGCAGAGGAGCGGCGTGACAATTTGTAATCTGGCCCCAAATATTTTAATACTGTAATGCTCAACTAATACTTTTTTTACTCTATCCCCTTTTTTTCTTTCCATATCTCAAGTTTCTTATTATTTTTATTCCCAAGTATTTATTAAGTTATGATTTACTTCTTTAAACCTCAAATTATTTTTAACAGTGCCCCTTTTTTCTTCCAGCCTTATTGCTCTGATTTGCTGTAGTTAACCTTAAATCCAGCAATAGTGCAATTTTTGCCAGGTTTTCATTTGCTTTATTAACAAAAAGTAAAAACTTGTCAGCAGAAAGAGCCAAATGAAGATCCATATCAGCTATTTTTATACCTTTGAAACTCTGCCTTAAACAAATTGACAGGGTTCAATGGCTAGATTGAATAATAATGGTGACAAGGGACAGCATTGTCTTGTCCCCTTAACCCTTTAAGGACACAGCTTTCAGTTTGCTCAATTGTTTTATGACGGAAAAATTCCGTCATATGTCCTTAAGAGGTTAAAAAAGTTTTATTGAGTCTGGTTCTTGGTCATTCAGTATTCTGGCAGTAGAACTTCTATACAGGACCTTATTTAAATGTATACATTTGTGGCCAAACTCAAATTTCCCTTAGACTGTATGAAGATGGTTTCACAAAACAGTATTAACCCCTTGCACCATTTTAACATAGGTATTACATCACACAGTACTTTGCCCAGTACAAAGAGGTCCTGTTGCAGTCCCCGCTGTCAGCTTGGACCGCAGGAGCCATAATTAGTGTGAAGATAACATCTGCTTTCATATGGTAAGGGATTGGGATAGCTTATCATATGAAGCCAGATTGACAATCATTACAGAGATTGACACTGAGTGGTGGGAGGGAAGGGGGTAGGTGGGTGAATCAGCACAGTGGAAGAAGGAGGGGAGGTGGGTTCCTTACATTCCAGAAATTATTTATGAAGGGAGAGGGAGGGATGGAGCCCTACACTAAACACACATTAAACAATAATGGCTGGATTGTGGAGAGAGGAACCTACACTATGTAAAATGTTGATACAGAAAAATATAGAGTGATAGAGTGGTGGTTAAGATGTTTGCTTAATAACTTAGCATCTAAAGTTTGATTCCCCTAAAAGTTAGTTCAAATATATTTTCACTCTGTCTGTTAAATGATTCCTTTAAGTTTATGGTATACCATTAAATAATTAGGAGGCAGACATAGAGCAATGGTCAGGGTATTTACCCATGAATCCAATATTGTGAGTTTCATTCTCCAATAAGCTTATATTTAATTGTATTTAGAATCTCTAACATAAATGGATAAAAGTTGAGCCCTTAGGGTATTTAACTAAGTCGTGGTTAAAATATTAGCCCACAATAAAGTATGAGGGTTCTAATTGGAGAAAGGAAAGTTGAGGAATATGGTTATATTTGAACTTTTGATATAAAGGATTTAAAATGTTACAATAGGGACAACAATCACCAAGATTACAAGTTTTGCGGTATGGTGCAGTACGGCTATACCGCAGAAAAATTGGCCATTGCGCGTGGAATGGCAGGTCTACCATATTACAAGTTGCGGCGGTATAGTTATACCGCAAGCGTTTTAGCCTGTAACACAACGATCCATTCCGCACTCAAAAAATAACTTTTGAGTGCGGGATTTCCATACCGCTGTATTACAGGTTAAAATGCCATTCCGCGATCTGAGACCAGTAGTTATGGATTTTGCGAAACAAAAATGTTTCACAAAATTCATAACTAACATGTTACAAAGTACACTAACACCCATAAACTGCCCATAAATCCCCAAACTGCCACCCTCCCGCATGGCAAATACTATATTAAACTTATTAACCCCTAATCCGCCGCCCACCCACATTGCCAACATTATATATATCTATTAACCCCTAAACTGCCGGCCCCCACATCACTACTACTATAATATGTACCGTGACTATTACTACCCGCTCACTCTCTGTGGTATCAGTGTGGCAGTTCACACATAAGGCACCAATCTCCCTAAGCTGCAGCAAGAGGTAATGACCAAAAAGCTAAATTCACTCTCCCACACACAGGTTAAGTACCTTGCATGCCCTCTTAGTAACGGTACTCCTGGTAACGGATTCTTAAATGCAGATATGAAGGGCGGCTTGGAGACACATGGCTCACAAACAGCTTGGCTCTTCCTGATGCAGTCCCATGTCACATGACCGTTTGAGGGCCAATCCGCTTACAGTATTCCTCCAGGTCCTGATGTCATTGGCTGTGGGGCAGATCCACCTGGAATGGACAGTACACGCAAGCAGGCAGGCTGAGGCGCAAAGGGTAAAAGCCCTGCAGTAAATGGCAAAAAAGTCCAAAAGAGCCTCTGAAGAAAGTGAAATTAAAGGCACTTTATTTAATCCAATTAAAACCAGCAACAGGAAAATGGATAAAAAAAAAACTCTGGCCATACTCACTGTCTGACCGACTGATGACTGTAATCATAGACATGATTAATTGCAACTGTAGATAGAATTTAAAGGCTAAAAAGCTATCTGATTGCCCAAAAACACAAATGGCACAATAGTTTATTCACATATTAAAGAGACAGTTGTACAAAAGAGCACATATGCATGGACATAGATAGAGGGATCCTCAATTTCAATTAATACAACTTAGATCATATGTAACAAGGAATTGGCACATACATAGGATTATATTCAAAATAATGATTATAACATAAATTTCAAGAATATAACACATGCAATAATGACCTAACACTCACTTAACCCCTTAATGACCGGACCATTTTTCAATTTTCTTACCCTTAATGACAATGGCTATTTTTACATTTCTGCAGTGTTTGTGTTTAGCTGTAATTTTCCTCTTACTCATTTACTGTACCCACACATATTATATACCGTTTTTCTCGCCATTAAATGGACTTTCTAAAGATACCATTATTTTCATCATATCTTATAATTTACTAAAAAAAAAAAAAAAATATGAGGAAAAAATGGAAAAAAACACACTTTTTCTAACTTTGACCCCCAAAATCTGTTACACATCTACAATCACCAAAAAACACCCATGCTAAATAGTTTCTAAATTTTGTCCTGAGTTTAGAAATACTCAATGTTTACATGTTCTTAGCTTTTTTTGCAAGTTATAGGGCCATAAATACAAGTAGCACTTCGCTATTTCCAAACCACTTTTTTTCAAAATTAGCGCTAGTTACATTGGAACCCTGATATCTGTCAGGAATACCTGAATATCCCTTGACATGTATATATTTTTTGTTAGAAGACAACCCAAAGTATTGATCTAGGCACATTTTGGTATATTTTATTCCACCATTTCACCGCCAAATGCGAGCAAATAAAAAAAAAACTTTACATTTTTCACAATTTTAGGTTTCTCACTGAAATTATTTACAAACAGCTTGTGCTATTATGGCACAAATTGTTGTAAAAGCTTCTTTGGGATCCCCTTTGTTCAGAAATAGCAGACTTATATGGCTTTGGCATTGCTTTTTTTGTAATTAGAAGGCCGCTAAATGCTGCTGCGCACCACACGTAAATTATGCCCAGCAGTGAAGGGGTTAATTAGGTAGGTTGTAGGGAGCTTGCAGGGTTAATTTTAGCTTTAGGGTAGAGATCAGCCTCCCACCTGACACATCCCACCCCCTGATCCCTCCCAAACAGCTCTCTTCCCTCCCCCACCCCACAAATGTCCCCGCCATCTTAAGTACTGGCAGAAAGTCTGCCAGTACTAAATAAAAGGAGTTTTTTTTTTTTTTAATAAAAAAAATAAAATATTTTAGCTGTGATGGACTCCTGCCTTAGCCCCAACCTCCATGATCCCCCCCCCAGCTCTCTAACCCTCTCCCCTATCTAATTGCGGCCATCTTGGGTACTGGCAGCTGTCTGCCAGTACCCAATTTGCACAAAAACAAAAGTATTTTTTGCTTTTTTTCTTTTTTGGGGGGTTTTCTGTAGTGTAGCAGCCCCCCACAATACCCCTACCCCCCTCCCCCTCCCAGATCCTTTTATATGATTTAAAAAAAAAAATCTTTCCCCCCCCTCTTCCCTCATTGGTGTCAGTGGCCAGCTAATGCGCGCGCATGCGCGCACGCGCGCCCCCCGCATGCTCCCGGCACCCGGCGTGCACATTGCACTTCTAGGAACCGGATGCCGGGTAGCGATGGGTCGCCCACCCACCTCCCTGTTGCGCTCCCACCCACCAACGAACTACCAGTGCAGAGAGGGCCACAGAGTGGCCCTCTCTGCATCGGAGTCTTCTAAAAAGGTATTGCAGGATGCCTCCATATGGAGGCATCACTGCAATACCCTGAGAGCTGCTGGAAGCGATTGCGATCGCTTCCAGGACTCTCCTAGACAACTGACGTACCAGGTACATCCATTGTCATTAACTACTTGTTAATGCATGACGTACCTGGTACGTCAGTTGTCATTAAGGGGTTAAAGGGACACTGAACCCAATTTTTTTTCTTTCGTGATTCAGATAGATCAATGTAAGCAACTTTCTAATTTACTCTTATTATCAATTTTTCTTTGTTCTCTTGCTATCTTTATTTGAAAAAGAAGGCATCTAAGCTTTTTTTGGTTCAGAACTCTGGACAGTACGTTTTTATTGGTGGATGGATTTATCCACTAATCAGCAAGAACAACCCAGGTTGTTCACAAATATGGACCGGCATCTAAACTTACATTCTTGCATTTCAAATAAAGATACCAAGAAAATGAAGAAAATGTAATAATAAGAGTAAATTAAAAATTTGATTAAAATTTCATGCTCTATCTGAATCATGAAAGAAAAAAATTGTGTTCAGTTTCCCTTTAAAGCTTCATTCCCTGCTCACTAATAAATTCATATATAATGAAAGGGAAGCAATGTATAACCTAAGCAAATGAAAGTGCAAACAATGGGAAAATCAAGTATATAATTTAAATTAAACCTACATGTATACTGAATACATATGACAAAATATATCTATATCTGGAATTCAGAATGAGCAATTCACAGACAGATTTAAGAGTGTAAGAAGTACAACATTATGGGTTTTCAGTCTCCAGAAACTGACAATCTCTCAGAGCCCCACTGCGAATGATATTCCTAAACATGTGGAAAACAAAGATTGGTCTAGGATAACAAAATACAGATCATTTTTTTAAAATTAGACAACCCAAGGAGGGAGTAATAAGGAGTATACACATATACCCTATTACCTTTGCCAAAAGTTATGTCAAACTCAGAGTTAAAGCCTGATGGAATCAGACTATTTAGTTTGAATATCCAGTATATTTCCTGCCTACAGAGGATAGAAAACTTATCTCCTCCCTGGGTGGTCTTTTGATCTGTTCTATAGTTCTCCACTTAAATCTGCTAACATATTTTCTGTGGACCTCCAAAAAATGTCTAGAAAGTGCAGAGCGAGCCCTTTCACCAGAAATGTAGGATAGGTGTTCCCTAGTACGGGTCCACATTTCTCTGGTATAGTACTTGTGGCACTGGGTGCATTCAACCATATAGGTAAAAAATGTGCTTTTACAGTTAATTCACCCCTTAATGTTAAATTCTTCACCTGTTTGGGTAGAGGTAAATGTTTTAGAGACATGGACATGATCACAAGAGGTACACGTCCTCCTCCCACACCTGTATGTACCATTACAATGTAGCCACGAGCATCAAGACTCACTGTCTTTTAGGAGGTTTGGGGATAGTATATTACCCAATGTTGCATTCCTTTTAGCAATAAACATGCAACCTCTTTCTACAGTATGTCTTAGGTTTTTATCACCCATCAATATGGGTAAGTGTTTATTGATAATTCTACAAATTTGGTCATACTCATTAGAAAAAGAGGTAACAAATCTGGGTCGCTTTTGATCCAAAGAACTGCTTGTCTGTGAGTCTGTGAATCTCAAAGAAGGCTTTAGCTACAATACTCTTTGAATAGCCTCTGTTCCTAAGTTTTTTATTTATATCTCTACTCTCTTCAAGGAACGAAACATCCAAGGTACACTCCTGTCGCACTCTCATGAATTGCCCCTTGGCTATGCCCCTAAAGACATGCCTAGGGTGACTACTGCGAGTGTGTAGCAAACTACTAAAAAATAAATAAAATCTAACATTACTAAAAAATAAAAACGCAAAAATCACGAAAAATAAAAAACAATAAGATTACAAAAAATAATATATGAAATTATCCAAAATAATTAAAATTACATATAATCTTAAAGCCCTATAAAAACAAAAAAGCCACCCCAAAATAAAAACACCCCTAACCTAACAATAGACTACCAATATCCCTTAAAAGGGCCTTTTGTAGGGCATTGTCCTAAGTTAAACAGTTATTTTACCTTTAAAAATTACTAAATCCCATATATATATATATATATATATATATTTAAATATTTAAAAAAAGAGATTTGATAGAGGATAGGGCGCAAAAAGTTATTTTGATGTTCAGTTGTATCAATATAAATGTCAGTTGACGTTTTATACAGTTGCAGGGTATTGGATCTTATAATTAAATTTTATCAAGTTATATAGAGTAGGATTAGATATATTGATGAAGTGGTATCCAAGATAATGCAATGGATGTAGAATAAAATAAAATATACACTTGCGTGGGAATAAAAGCTAAAGATCTATATAGATACTTTTATGCCCTTCAAAAAAACATATTATTCCAAAAAGTAAAGAAATATAGAGAATAAATATGAACTAATACAGTTCTAAAGTAAAATGTACAGCTGTATAAAATGTATTTGGAAATAAAAAGCTGATAAAAAAAAAAAAAACGTATCAAAAAAAGGTACTCCTGTATAAAAATATTCTAATTATCCTGTTACGCACTCCAGGGTACTGATTAGAGTAACACAATGGTTAAAAAATGCAATTCCTATATTTTCTAATTACCAGATATTATATTTGAAGAACTTGCACAATATTGACATACCGTATATTATACAAAAGTCTTACTATATTTCTTATCCAGACTTTAAACCGAGCTATAGATCAAAAAAATGGAAGAGAAATAACAGTATTGGTGGTAATAATAGTGGTTATAGCTGCCCAGATCCCGGAGTTCAGGTCCCCCTAGGGGTGTCTACTTACACTTCTTAACCTCAATCACTATGAGGTAAGTGCCGCGTAGTGTCAGTAGAAACCTTCTTTGTTCTCCGGTTGTTCAGAAAGTCGGATAACAGTTTGCAGGACTTCAATCAAGGTACTTGTCTTGGCTGGGGTATTAGTCCCCTCTCCATATAGCCATGAACATGAAAAACAAATGGAGATAATAATAGTGCAACCCCGTATATAAAGTTTAACAATTGACTTTATTAAATACAGTGCACTCACATTTAAAAACCTCAAAAGATTATGAGGTATTTATAAGCAATATAAAAACAAATCAAATCAAAGCCTGGCTTATCCGGCCAGCGGAACTTCACAAGTAATACTCTTAAGGTGTGGTTCACGGCTTATGGAAGAGAAAGTCCAAAGCAAATATCAGTCCTGATTATCCTGTTAAAATTAAAGTCCTGTCCTAACGCGTTTCAAAGGCATTGACTCATTCCAGCCTTCTTCATCAGAGGAATTTACAGACAGCTGTATGCGGGCTAGATTTCAAGCGGAGCGGCGGCACACTCCCCTCAAATCTGTAGTCTGATTGGATGCATAAAGGAATCACATGACCTGCAGTCAGCGTAGTGTTTCAAAGTGGTGCGATAATTACAGCTGATTTCCAGCCTGTAGTCTCTTTGTAGTTGCTATGGCAGTTGTGCTGACATGAATCAATATATACAAAGCACATTCACGTAAATAAATTCTAAAATCTAAATAGTATGATTTCATGTGTGACGTGACTTGTTTTCACTTGTTTTAAATACCACAGAATATATTTTGAGTAAACTGAGGAATTTTTCAAACTCTGTATCCAAATTTATTTTGCCTTACACTAGCATAGGAAAGCAAAAGTAAGAGAAAGTAAAAGTCAAGTAAAATCATGGAAGAACGGAATACAAATAAAAGTATAGTTTGTATCACTAAAATCCTTCATGAATAAACTTATGTGAGAAGTGAGTTGAGAGTAATTAAAAATTGTAGCAAAGTTTTGTAGCTACAAAGGAAAAGAAATGTATTCATTGTCGTGTGTTAGATGATAATAGAATATGAATAAGTATCCGGTATGGAAGACATGATATATGTTATACACCTCTATAAATAAAATATACAGTGCTAACTATACCTAAAATATTTGTTTGTTTCGAAGAGCATGTTCGGTAAATTAATAAATATGCAGAAGGAATCAGTTTATATTCGTACCTCACAGTGTAGTGAGAATAAATAGCTAATTTTTCCTTTTAGTTTTTTATTTGTTACAAGAGTAGGATTTTGCTTAGGGATTCAAATATGTGACCTATGTAGATTCAACATGGGTCTGATAAGGAACGTCTGTTTTAGTGTAGCTAAAAGAGCTGGTATGCAGAATGAACGTTTACCGGATTAGTTACCGACACCAATGTAGAATCTCCTAATGGAATTGAAACACTCACTTGATTACAAAGTAATATTAATATTATAAATTCAATATTCAAAAATAAAAACTTTTATACTTTCATTCCCTAAAACAGCGAAAATCGTATGTCATTTTATTTTAGTTATTCTATGTAATATGTAATAGAATTATAAGGCCTATAGGAATAGATGGTAAATGTATAATTAAAATTTGAAAACAAATTTTATTGAAAAAATGTCTTTAAATAGATTTATTAAAAATCGGTCATTTCAAAAATATAAAAAGATGAATAAAATAAGATACATATATAGATAAAAAGTGCTATAGTTAGTTCTTAATTTACAGTATTATAATATTAAAAATTACTATATTAAAAAATTACTATTAGAATAAATGATGTTATAGTACTTGGGACTCTAAATAGAAACATATAGATATATATACAGCTATTTTTGCTATCTCACCTTTATTCTCGGTGGTATTAATATAAACAAAATCTGTTCCCAATTCAAATTAGAAATGGTACAATAGAACAAACAGCGTAGAGATAATATAAAACTAGTCGTTAAATAGTACTATAAATAAGCTTTAAAAAACATTCCAAAAATCTATTAGAACATAAAACTAGTTGAAATCTAAATGTAATAGCCTGTCTAATACAATACAATGGAATAGTGGGTCTTGATATGAGGGTTAGGTCAAGAATGCCGCCAGATCAATATCTTTATTGTGGCCTTGTGGGATTAGTGTGTAAATCCAATAGGTCTCTCTTTTGCGGAGGTTAAGTTCCCTTTCCCCACCTCTCTTATTATTTTGTACACACTCTATAATGGTTCCTCTTAGGCATGAGGGGTCTTTGTTGTGTTTTTCCTTATAGTGGGCTTGTGTGGGATTGTGTGTTTTTTTTCCAGACTCTATGTTGTTAATATGTTCTAACAGTCTCTTTTTATAGGGCCTTATAGTACATCCTACGTACTGAAGGACACACCCACATTGTAGGAGATATACTACATACTCAGTACGACAATTGGATAAACTCTGTATCTTGCATTTTTTTGTGGTCGGTGTTGAAATTATTTCCTTCTTTGGTTTATTGTTAAGAAAATGGTGAGTACAGGCCACACAGTTTTTTCGGTTGCACTTATAGAACCCTAATGTGGCCTTGTTTAGCCAATTAGTTTCTTTTCCATCTAAATTTTTAAGTTCACTAGGTGCCAAAATATTTTTGAAATTTCTGTTTTTTCTGAAAACAATTTTTGGTTCTTTAGGAGGGTATCTTTCTTGAGGATATGCCAGTGTTTTCTTATAATTGTTCTAATTTCTGGCGCCCCTTCATTAAAAGTTGTGATAAAGTTTACAGATTGTTCTTCCATATTTTTTGACTTAACATCTCTTTTCGTTCCCGTTTCTAGAAGAACATTTCTATCAATCTTTTTCACCTTCTTCAATGGTTCACCCACTTTGTAGGAATTATATCCCCTGACCTTAAATCTATCACTTAGATTTCTTGCTTCCAAATTGAAATCCTCTTTCTTTGAACAATTTATTTTTAGTCTCTGAAACTGTCCTGTCGGGATATTATTTATCCAATTTTTGTCATGCCCACTTCTGGCATGTAGGTAACCATTACTGTCTGTCTTTTTTTTAAACAGTTTTGTGTGTATCTTGTTGACTTCCTGAAAGAAAACAACGTCGAGAAAATCAATTTCTACAGGACTTGTTTTGCTGGTAAAAGATAAGTTAAAATCATTTAAATTCAGTTTTGACACAAAATCTTCTAGTTGGTTTACTGATCCATCCCAAATGAAGATAATATCGTCTATATATCTTCCCCATACTTTAATGTTGGGGAGATAGATATTATTATTCCAAATTACCTCTTCCTTCCATTGGCCCAGATAGAGATTGGCATAGCTTGGGGCAAATTTTGTCCCCATACCTGTGCCATTGGTCTGTAGAAAATATTCTTTCTCAAAAGTTAAATAATTATTTTCTAATGTGAATCTGATAGCTTCAGTCAAGAAGTTCTGTTGGTTGCGATGTAGTTTATTATCTTTTTCCAGCCAGTACTGTATGGATTGTATTCCCTTCTCATGGGGGGTATTCGTATAAAGTGCATTAACGTCCATAGTAACCCACAGCCAACCTTTATTCCACTTCACTCTACTCAATTTTTGTATCGTATCAGGTGTGTCTCTCAAATATGATTTAAGTCCTGGTACCAAGGGTTGCAGAAAGAAATCAATGTACTCTGACAATTTGGATGTTAATGAGCCAATGCCTGACACTATCGGTCTACCTGGTGGGTTTTCCAGACATTTATGAACTTTTGGTAGGGGGGTAAAAGATTGCCACTACTGGTGTTTCATTTTTCAAATAGTTCCATTCATTTTCATTCAGGACCTTTAGGTGTCTTGCATTGTCTAGAAGATGTTTATATTGTTATAGAAAGCAATTAGTCGGATAAAATTTTAGTTTCTTGTACGTATTAATGTCCTATAGCAATCTGTTGGCCTCTTTCAAGTAGTCACTTCTATCTTGTAGAACAATACTTCTCCCTTTATCGGCTTACCGAATTATGATATCATTGTCTTTTTCTAATTGTCTAATAAAATCCTTCTCTTTTTTGGAGAGATTGTCTTTTTTAATTTTGTAGTCCCTACAGAGGTTGTCTAGGTCCTCTTGGACTAATTTAGCAAAAATAGGGATACAGTTCCCTTTTGAATTAACCGGGAAAAAGGTAGAACGAGGTTTGAGAGATGTATGAATGTTTTTTTGTTGTTGTTCATTCGAATCTACATTCATATCGCTTTCTTGTTCTAATGATTCCAGAGTCAACAGAGTCTCTAATTCAAGTTCAGGAATGTTCACATTTTTATCACTTTTTTGTTTCTCAAAATATCTTTTTAAAGTGAGATTTCTGGTGAATTTATTAAAATCCACAAAGAGTTGAAATGGATTTGGGCCCTTTGTTGGGGCAAAAGATAAGCCTTTTTCCAGTATTTTTTCATCATCTATTGATAAACTTTTTTTTGATAAGTTGAAACTTTTCATTTTTACATCTTCGTTTGTAAGATGTGTGTTTGTCTTTTCCTTTTTGCTCCCATTCTTAGTTCCTCCTCTACATCCTCTAAATTGTTGTTTCCTCTTTTTAACCCCCTCGCTCTCCATTGGGAAGTGTCTGGTTGTGATTGGGTTAATTCTTTTTTGTTCCTCTCCGTAATTTTTGGGCTGTTCCCTAAAAAATCATGCTCAGACCTGTTTTCCCAATGACTATCAACCTTTTGGGCATTTTGATGGTACGGTCTTCTCCACATATCTTGATTTCTTTCATGAAATGTTGTTTGACGAACATTTTGTCTATAGTGGTTATTTTTATGGAAACCTCCATGATAACCACTATCTTATTGGTTACTAAATCTATGTTGATGATTATAATAAGGACGGGGTCTATAGGAATAATCTCTTATATATCCCTGTTTCTGGTGTGGATATGGATTGCAACCATTTTGGTATCCATTCTTATCCCAATATTGGATTTCCTTTTTGTACATCCTATTGTCCTCTTGTTGGTGTCTAAATCCTGTATTACCCTGGCGGTATCTCTGACCACCCTCATTGTTTGCACCATTCCCTTGTCTTGTCTCAGGTCCATTAGTTTTAGAGTTAAATATAAATTCATTGCTGGACGGTTTTATCCTTGATGTATTCTGTTTGTTTATGCTTTCATTTAATTCTCTGTACTGTGGATTAACAGAGTAGTTTGGAGAATCGATTTGTAACCAATCGAATTCTTCTTTATCTCCAGTTGGTGACTTGGGCCTGATATCGTCCCAGACTGTGCATTCATCGGTTTGTTCCTTATCTTTTTTATCCAAATTATAGTCCCTATAGAACTTATTAAGTTTCCTAGCCTCAACTAGTTTATCAAATCTTTCAATTTTTGGTTTTGTTCTCCTGATCTAATTCTTTATAATACACATCTCCCTTAAAGAGGTTTCATTTCTCTCTCACTTCTTTTATTTGAGTTGTGAGAGTTTCAACCTTTTTGTTTCTAAATCTTATAAGAATATCTACAAATTTGCCGGAGCATTCCTCCAGTGCTGAGTCCCATTCTGTTAGTAGTTCTACTTCAGAGCTATCTATTATTGATTGTTTAGCAAGTTTTAAGCCTTTAGGGATGATATTATATTTTCTATATCTTGCCAAGTTGTTACTATCATGCCAATTTAGGATTTGTTTCTTGCTTAGTTTTTCCAATTCCCCTAAGAGAACTTTTGGGTCAATGATTTGAAGTATTTCAGATTCTACTAATTGTTCATCTGCAATTGATAGTTTCCTAGACTTACTACTGGGGTCGAAGTAGTTACCATATTCCAGCTCCATTATTCAATACGGCTATAAAGTTGATAGTTTGAAATTTAGTGTTCTATTTTAAAATGTATTGGAAATAGATTTAAGTATAATCAAATATAGAAAGTAAAGTCTAAAAAAATATATAAAAATAGTGTATAAAAATAGTATTACCCAATAAAATAAATAAATATCTTTTACCACCTACCAAAAGTTCATAAATGCCTGGAAAACCCACCAGGTAGACCGATAGTGTCAGGCATTGGCTCATTAACATCCAAATTGTCACAGTACATCGATTTCTTTCTACAACCCCTGGTACCGGGACTTAAATCATATTTGAGAGACACACCTGATACGATACAAAAATTGAGTAGAGTGAAGTGGAATGAAGGTTGGCTGTGGGTTACTATGGACGTTAATGCACTTTATACGAATATCCCCCATGAGAAGGGAATAGAATCCATACAGTACTGGCTGGAAAAAGATAATAAACTACATTGCAACCAACAGAACTTCTTGACTGAAGCTATCAGATTCACATTAGAAAATAATTATTTTACTTTTGAGAAAGAATATTTTCTACAGACCAATGGCACAGCCAATGGGAGGAAGAGGTAATTTGGAATAATAATATCTATCTCCCCAACATTAAAGTATGGGGAAGATATATAGATGATATTATCTTAATTTGGGATGGATCAGTAAACCAACTAGAAGATTTTGTGTCAAAACTGAATTTAAATGATTTTAACTTATCTTTTACCAACAAAACAAGTCCTGTGGAAATTGATTTTCTCGACGTTGTTTTCTTTCAGGAAAACAACAAGATACACACAAAACTGTTTAAAAAAAGACAGACAGTAATGGTTACCTGCAAACAGGTGTATAATATGTATTAATACTTTCCCCTTCTGGTGAACCGCAGCCGTCCCACAGTCTCTCCCAAGGTCTGTGTGAATAGATCAGGTGTGCTAGCTGGAGGCGCTGGTTCAGCTTGTATCAGTCGTTGGTATCTTCCTTTCCTTCCTCGGTTGTATAACTCTAGGTGTAAAATAGTGGTGCTGAAATATCAGACAATACACCATACAAAGGTGAATATCTACTCACAGTGTATATTGCAGGTTACCGGCTCCTTCCCAATATGAAAAGACAATATCACAGATTCAGTAAAAAAGTTTGTCTTTATTTGGCTCTAATAGTAATTTTTTAATATAGTAATTTTTAATATTATAATACTGTAAATTAAGAACTAACTATAGCACTTCTTATCTATATATGTATCTTATTTTATTCATCTTTTTATATTTTTGAAATGACCGATTTTTAATAAATCTATTTAAAGATATTTTTTCAATAATTTTTTTTTTCAAATTTTAATTATACACTTACCATCTATTCCTATAGGCCTTATAATTCTATTACATATTACATAGAATAACTAAAATAAAATGACATACGATTTTCGCTGTTTTAGGGAATGAAAGTATAAAAACTTTTATTTTCGAATATTGAATTTCTAATATTAATATTTCTTTGTAATCAAGTGAGTGTTCCAATTCCATTAGGAGATTCTACATTGGTGTCGGTAACTAATCGGGTAAACGTTCATTCTGCATACCAGCTCTTTTAGCTACGCTAAAACAGACGTTCCTTATCAGAACCATGTTGAATCTACATAGGTCACATATTTGAATCCCTAAGCAAAATCCTACTCTTGTAACAAATAAAAAACTAAAAGGAAAAAATTAGCTATTTATTCTCACTACACTGTGAGGTACGAATATAAACTGATTCCTTCTGCATATTTATTAATTTACCGAACATGCTCTTCAAAACAAACAAATATTTTAGGTATAGTTAGCACTGTATATTTTATTTATAGAGGTGTATAACATATATCATGTCTTC
Source organism: Bombina bombina (assembly GCF_027579735.1). Classification (NCBI taxonomy): domain Eukaryota; kingdom Metazoa; phylum Chordata; class Amphibia; order Anura; family Bombinatoridae; genus Bombina; species Bombina bombina. The sequence goes on from NC_069503.1 coordinate 850,146,581, forward strand.
CATACCGGATACTTATTCATATTCTATTATCATCTAAAACACGTTAATGAATACATTTCTTTTCCTTTGTAGCTACAAAACTTTGCTACAATTTTTACTCAACTCACTTCTCACATAAGTTTATTCATGAAGAATTTTAGTGATACAAATTATACTTTTATTTGTATTCCGTTCTTCCATGATTTTACTTGACTTTTACTTTCTCTTACTTTTGCTTTCCTATACTAGTGTACGGCAAAATAAATTTGGATACAGATTTTGAAAGAATTCCTCAGTTTACTCAAAATATATTCTGTGGTATTTAAAACAAGTGAAAACGAGTCACGTCACACATGAAATCATACTCTTTAGATTTTAGAATTTATTTACGTGAATGTGCTTTGTATATATTGATTCATGTCAGCACAACTGCCATAGCAACTACAAAGAGACTACAGGCTGGAAATCAGCTGTAATTATCGCACCACTTTGAAACACTACGCTGACTGCAGGTCATGTGATTCCTTTATGCATCCAATCAGACTACATATTTTAGGGGAGTGTGCCGCCGCTCTGCTTGAAATCTAGCCCGCATACAGCTGTCTGTAAATTCCTCTGATGAAGAAGGCTGGAATGTGTCAATGCCTTTGAAACGCGTTAGGACAGGACTTTAATTTTAACAGGATAATCAGGACTGATATTTGCTTTGGACTTTCTCTTCCATAAGCTGTGAACCATACCTTAAGAGTATTACTTGTGAAGTTCCGCTGGCCGGATAAGCCAGGCTTTGATTTGATTTGTTTTTATATTGCTTGTAAATACCTCATAATCTTTTGAGGTTTTTAAATGTGAGTGCACTGTATTTAATAAAGTCAATTGTTAAACTTTATATACGGGTTGCACTATTATTATCTCCATTTGTTTTTCATGTTCATGGCTATATGGAGAGGGGATTAATACCCCAGCCAAGACAAGTACCTTGATTGAAGTCCTGCAAGCTGTTATCCGACTTTCTGAACAACCGGAGAACAAAGAAGGTTTCTACTGACACTACGCAGCACTTACCTCATAGTGATTGAGGTTAAGTATTGTAAGTAGACACCCCTAGGGGGACCTGAACTCCGGGATCTGGGCAGCTATAACCACTATTATTACCATCAACACTGTTATAACCACTATTATTACCACCAATACTGTTATTTCTATTCCTATTTTTTTATTTATAGCTCGGTTTAAAGTCTGGATAAGAAATATAGTAAGACCTTTGTATAATATACGGTATGTCAATATTGTGCAAGTTCTTCAAATGTAATATCTGGTAATTAGAAAATATAGGAATTGCATTTTTTTAACCATTGTGTTACTTCAATCAGTACCCTGGAGTACGTAACAGGATAATTAGAATATTTTTATACAGGAGTACCTTTTTTTGATACGTTTTTTTTTTTATCAGCTTTTTATTTACAAATACATTTTATACAGCTGTACATTTTACTTTAGAACAGTATTAGTTCATATTTATTCTCTATATTTCTTTACTTTTTGGAATAATATGTTTTTTTGAAGGGCATAAAAGTATCTATATAGATCTTTAGCTTTTATTCACACGCAAGTGTATATTATATTTTATTTTATTCTACATCCATTGCATTATCTTGGATACCACTTCATCAATATATCTAATCCTACTCTATATAACTTGATAAAATTTAATTATAAGATCCAATACCCTGCAACTGTATAAAACGTCAACTGACATTTATATTGATACTACTGAACATCAAAATAACTTTTTGCGCCCTATCCTCTATCAAATCTCTTTTTTTAAATATTCTTTCTTACCTTGGTTTGAGGGTAGAGGGACTCTCCTTCCTTGATACATAGATCAAGGCAGCATTACATTTTCTCTACACTTATGCAACTATATGTATTTTGTAGCTGATGGTTCTCCTTTGCGCCAGGCACACCTCTTTTCTGCCTATATATAAATATATAATTAAAAAAATTATTACTAAATTTCCCCTAAAAGTAACCCCCTAACCAACCCCCCCTTAAAATAAACCCTAACTGTAAAAATTCATAAGATAACCATTGCCCCTAAAGCTCTTTTAATGCTCATTAAAATAAAAAAGCCCTATTCTAAAAAAAAACACCCAAAAACCCCCACTAACCCCAGGAAATCTACTCACAGATCCATCTTGATCCAGGCAGCGAGAAGTCTTCATCCAGGCGGCGCCATCTTTCTCCATCGTGGGGGCATCTTCTATCTTCATCCCGGTGGTGCAGAGCTGTGGTGGCGCACGGCAGAGCTATCCAGGACCAGCGGCAACATCCAGCGCGGAACGTCCTCTTCATGGGATCGACCGCCACACACTGAAGCTATATTTTTTGTTTTCTTGATTTTCCATAATTTAAGCGTTTTTATTTTTTGGTAATGTTAGATTTTATTTCTTTTTTCGTAGTAGTTAAATTTGTAAAAAAAAATTTTTTCGTAGTGTTAGGTTATTTTAATCTTGTAATATAGGTTTTTTCATTTGTAATTCATTTTATTTTCTTAAAATAGTTATGTTAGGTTTATTTATAGTTTAATCTTAGTTTTTTTTTAATTTCACAGGTAAGTTTTTATTTATTTTAAGATAGTTATATTCGCCTAGATTTAGAGTTTTGCGGCCAAAGGGGTGCGTTAGCTACGCGTGCTTTTTTCTGGCCTCACCTTTTAAATACCGCTGGTATTTAGAGTTCACAGAATGGCTGCGTTAGGCTCCAAAAAAGGAGCGTAGAGCATATGTACCGCAACTTCAACTCTCGATACCAGCGGTGCTTACGGACGCGGCCAGCTTCAAAAACGTGCTCGTGCACGATTCCCCCATAGAAAACAATGGGGCTGTTTGAGCTGAAAAAAAACCTAACACCTGCAAAAAAGCTGCGTTCAGCTCCTAACGCAGCCCCATTGTTTTCTATGGGGAAACACTTCCTACGTCTGCACCTAACACTCTAACATGTACCCCGAGTCTAAACACCCCTAACCTTACACTTATTAACCCCTAATCTGCCGCCCCCACTATCGTTGACCCCTGCATATTATTTTTAACCCTTAATCTGCCGCTCCGTACACCCCCGCCACCTACATTATCCCTATGTACCCCTAATCTGCTGCCCTAACATCGCCGACCCCTATATTATATTCATTAACCCCTAATCTGCCGCCCCCAACGTCGCCTCCACCTAACTACACTTATTAACCCCTAATCTGCCGACTGGACCTGAGCGCTACTATAATAAATGTATTAACCCCTAATCCGCCTCACTCCCGCCTCAATAACCCTATAATAAATAGTATTAACCCCTAATCTGCCCTCCCTAACATTGCCGACACCTAACTTCAAGTATTAACCCCTAATCTGCCGACAGGAGCTCACCGCTACTCTAATAAATTTATTAACCCCTAAAGCTGTCTAACTTTAACCCTAACACCCCCCTAAATTAAATATAATTTAAATCTAACTAAATAAATTAACTCTTATTAAATAAATTATTCCTATTTAAAGCTAAATACTTACCTGTAAAATAAATCCTAATATAGCTACAATATAAATTATAATTATATTGTAGCTATTTTAGGATTAATATTTATTTTACAGGTAACTTTGCAATTATTTTAACCAGGTACAATAGCTATTAAATAGTTAAGAACTATTTAATAGTTACCTAGTTAAAATAATTACAAAATTACCTGTAAAATAAATCCTAACCTAAGTTACAATTAAACCTAACACTACACTATCAATAAATAAATTAAATAAACTACCTACAATTATCTAAAATTAAACCTAACACTACACTATCAATAAATAAATTAAATACAATTCCTACAAATAAATACAATTAAATAAACTAACTAAAGTACAAAAAATAAAAAAGAACTAAGTTACAAAAAATAAAAAAATATTTACAAACATTAGAAAAAAATTACAACAATTTTAAACTAATTACACCTACTCTAAGCCCCCTAATAAAATAACAAAGATCCCCAAAATAAAAAAATGCCCTACCCTATTCTAAATTACAAAAGTTCAAAGCTCTTTTACCTTACCAGCCCTTAAAAGGACCTTTTGTGGGGCATGCCCCAAAGAATTCAGCTCTTTTGCCTGTAAAAAAAACCATACAATACCCCCCCCAACATTACAACCCACCACCCACATACCCCTAATCTAACCCAAACCCCCCTTAAATAAACCTAACACTAAGCCCCTGAAGATCTTCCTACCTTGTCTTCACCATGCCAGGTATCACCGATCGTTCCAGGCTCCGAAATCTTCATCCAAGCCCAAGCGGGGGCTAGACATCCATCATCCGGCGGCTGAAGAGGTCTAGAAGAGGCTCCAAAGTCTTCATCCTATCCGGGAAGAAGAGGCGATCCGGACCGGCAACCATCTTGATCCAAGCGGCATCTTCTATCTTCATCCGATGACGACCGGCTCCATCTTGAAGACCCCCACCGCGGACCCATCTTCTTCTTCCGACGACTTCCCGACGAATGACGGTTCCTTTAAGACACTTTCTCCCTATTGATGTCTAAGGGGGAAAGCGTGCATGAGCATGTAGAGCCAGGCCTTGGGCTTTGAGCGGTATGGAGCTTATCGCACCATACCACACAACAAAAGAAGGTTTTGGCTTAACTTTTAATGGCAGCACTATGGAAAGAGCGATAACGCTAATTTTTTTGCTTATTTGCACACCCGGTGTAGCGCACAACTTGTTATCTTTGTGTCTGTTTGTAAAAGTAAATCCCTCTATAGGTTAGTGGTTAGAATAGTACACTTTGGATGACAAAGGTTTGAATTTCTATAGAGGAATACAATTATACTGTATGTTAACAAATTATTATATATTTTATTAATAAAAATAATGTTTTATAATGTTTTGTATAAATCTATATTTAAAATGTTAAATTAAAAAGGATGATGATGGATTTATTTATCATCCTTATTTTTAATGACTTTTTTAGACCCCACATTCCTAAAGGGGGGTGATACTTATTTAATATATTGTATATAAAAGTTATTAATGGGTGATGAAGGTTTTAAATCTAAAAATATTAATATAGTGAACATTTAAATTAAACATAATATGTTCTATATGTTTTTTGTTTTTTCTTTGAGTGTATAGTACATGGACTGTCAGGAGTTATTGAAGTGATTAACAAATAGGGGCCCGATCCGATATGCAGCGTCGCCCGCAAAAACCGGCAACACCAGATTTTGCGCAATTTTGGTATCACATATACAGCATAGCATACAAGTTACGCGCGTATATTTCACCCTTCGGCCGTATTTTTTTTACCCATAGACAAACATAGAACTATGCAAAATTTGGTATCCAATATACAGTGTAAGGACTTACGCGCGCAGATTTCAGAAAATCTACTCCATTCTCATCTCGCCACAAATTGCAGGCGCAGGAGCCCTTGCACTGACTAAAAAACCAACGTAACTCCCTGAAGGCCTAACAAACGCATGCGCAATCACATACATATCAGCAGCAGATCTCAAACAGTTAAACCTCTTCTAAGCATTCAGAATTCCTGCCCCTGCAAGTGTGTCACAAACAGCACAACCTCTCACCTGCAGCCTTAAAACACCTGGCAATGCACACCCTCATTAGCTACCATGTTTCCCCTGCATTATCTGCAATACATACAGAGACAGGATCGTTGGGCACAAGGGGTGTTGGAAGCCCTACAAGCCTCTGTTGTGGAGGATATAGTTGCTGCTGAGGTCCCTGGTCATGGTTCTGTAGCCGTCCCTGCTCCTGCTGCTTATGTCCCTGCTCCTCACGCTTTTGTCACTGTTCCTGGTGCTGCCCTTGCTGCTGTTGTTGCTGCAGCTGGTCATAGGCCAGCATGGCCTATAAGACGTCGACATTAGCAGAGGGGAAGAGCAAGGGCAGCAAGGATACACAGGGTTAGGGTCACCCTGTTTGGGATGACAGAAGGGGAGGTCAGGGAAAAGTATTGCTTGACTTCTGCAAACCTCATTGACCTATATGAGGTCTTGAAGGATGATATTGACCCTCAAGCGAATAGGAACCAAGCTCTGACTTGTATGCAGAAGCTGTTGTGTGTTGTACACTTCCTGGCATCTGGCTCATTCCAGTCAACAGAGGGGCTTGTGTGTGGCCTAGCGCAGTCCACCTTCTCAAGGATTCTAGGGGAGGTTTTGACTGCTCTAGATAACCAGACACAGCGATACATTCATTTCCCCCGTACCCCCCAGGAATGGAACAGTCTTAAACAAGGCTTCTATCGACTGGGGGTATTCCCAATGTCATGGGGGCAATTGATTGCACACATGTGCGTATCGTGGCCCCACATGAGTTGCCATTCCTCTATATTAACAGGAAATGGTTTTACTCCTTGAATTGCCAGATGGTCTGCGATACCACTCTGAAATTAATACATGTGTATGCAGGCTTTCCAGGTAGTGCACATGATTCCTACATTCTGCGCCAGACCTCCTTATTCCAGCTTTTCAAATCTGGCACACTCTCGGGAGGTTGGCTGCTTGGTGAGTATGCACTACCTTCATTCTATCTGTATATTTCTACTAAAGGGACACTAAATACAAAATAATGTTCTCATGTTTCAGATCGAGAATGCAATGTTAAACAACATTACAATTTACTTCTATTATCTCATTTATATTCTTTAGATATCCTTTGTTTAAGAAATAGCAATGCACATAGATGAGCCAATCATATGAGGCATCTATGTGCAGCCACCAATCAGCAGCTAATGAGCATATCTAATATGTTTGTCAGCAAATGATATCAAGAGAATGGAGCAAATTACATAATAGAAGTAAATTATAAAGTTGAATAAAATTGCAGGTTCTTTTTAACTCATGAAAGAAGAAATGTGTGTTTCATGTCCCTTTAAAGGGACAGTATACTATAAATAGTTTTTCACTTAAAAGGACATTTTCTTAAAATGGAATGTTCTATCTGAATCATGAAAATAGAATTTTGTCTAGACTAATCCTGGCATAAAAGTAGATTGCTTACAATGCACCAATTTAATGTATTTGAAAAATATATCTTTTAAATGAAATCCATGTTATGTCCCTTTAAGCACATGATGAACCTGTAGTAATCAGAATACATATGTTACATGACAGACGACGCAGGGTACGGCTGCAGACCATGGCTGTTAACCCCCTTGGTACACCCCCTTACATACCCACAACTGAGGGGGAATGAAGTGAGGGACCTTGTCATCCGTCAATACTTCACCTGTAATTTACTTGTTCATAAGTACAGTAAACCATAACATTCACATGTATTATGAAGTTTGACTGTACCTCACCAACCATTGCATGTGTATATATCATGTCTTGCAGAATTACATACTGCAGATTTCCACTGCATGTAAGTGAAACTACTACATCCCACCCCCCTTCCCTTAACCACCCTAATTACTGAAAATGTCTCATTTGTTTAATTTATGTTTATGCCACTATGATTTATTGACTATCATTAATAAGAATGAACATGGATGTTTATACCTTATGTTCACACCTTCTGTAAATACATTATTATATATATATATATATATATATATATATATATATATATATATATATATATATATACCCATGTGGCAATTTATATTGGATGTGAGAAACCTTGATTTACATCTTAGAAGTGAATATGTACCCTTCATACACAACTATGTGATGTGTTTTATAGAAAATGAATATGTCATAAACATGATAATATTACCTTTGTTTGCCATTTCCACACAGATCATATTATATGTTATAACAATATTATTGTACTAAAACACACCTCACATGGATGTGGATGACAATTATATGGTAAATAACAGAGGACAAGATTTATGGTGAACTATAAGAATATTTATTTATTTTTTGTCTTCTTGTATGAGGGAGCTGAGGTGGCTGTAGTGGATTTCCTTGTTCTCCTGGTTTGAGAGGATTCTTCAGTTTCTGCTGGTGCGCTGGCCACAGATGATAGGCTGGAGGCAGTGTCCTGCTGGTGTGTAAAGTGCTCAACCAACACACCCAAGAGTTGATTTTGTTCCCGCCATCTATTGTCCATCTGCATCTGCATATCAGACAGAATTCTCATCATCTGCGACTGGTTTTGTACAATTCCATGTAATGATGCTGCCATGTCCCTCTGCAGCTCTATGCTATGCTTGCGTAACCTCTCTTGGCTCCTGTGAAACCTCTGTTGGTCTCTTTGTCTGCTCTCACAGCTTGTTATGAGCCTCCTCTGTAGTGAAATGTATTCCTCACACAGGGGAGAATACAGTGCATACACAGGCTCTTCAGCAGCAGGGCTTCTAGGTGCTTGAGGTGCAGGTCCAGCTGATTCTGCTGGTGCTGGTGGAACATCTTATGCTGCATCTGCTGGTGCTGGTGGGACACCCTCAGCTGCATCTGCTGGTGGGACATCCTCAGCTGCATCTGCTGGTGCTTGAGTAATTCCAGCTATATGCTCATCTGCAGATGGTGGAGCTCTCCCAAGAGAAGAGGATGGTGGATCTCTCAAGGGAAGAGGATGGTGGAGCTCTCCCAAGGGAAGAGGATGGTGGAGCTCTCCCAAGGGAAGAGGATGGTGGAGCTCTCCCAAGGGAAGAGGATGGTGGAGCTCTCAGGGTGGATTGGTAGTTCCATTGATGAGCAGTGTGTGACCGCTCAGCCTGTCCAGTTTTCACTTCTTGTGATATACCTTGTGTGTAAAATCCATGACTGCCCTGATATTGTGTTGGGGGGGTAAAGACATGGACCCTTTGTGGCTGACTTGGCTCCCCCTCAAAGCCAAAAGAAGAATATTCCTTTGGCCAGGGGTAATATGCCAATGGTGGTGGCATCACTTCCGGGTCCTCTACTGAAGCCATCCAACCCTGCTCATGCCTGGGAGCATAATGTTCACGTTGTTGCCTGAAGACTGGTGGTGGTGGCTGCATGCCTGTGACTGGTGGTGGTGGTGGAGGTGGCTGCATGCCTGTGACTGGTGGTGGTGGTGGAGGTGGCTGCATGCTTGTGACTGGAGGTGGTGGTGGAGGTGGCGGCATGCCTGTTTGCATCCTGGTGACAGAAGGTTCTGTGGAGGAGTCAAATGATGAGAGGGATTAGTACAGTCATATATATGCCCATGTGAGCATACAATGTACATTGATACATGCTAGGGCCTATACTCATTCTCATGTCAAACTCTAGAGTCTATAACATGCATGTGCACAATGTGATTTGTGAAATGAGGGATTTTAATCTGCACAGTATACAGGTATGTGTTTCATACAATAGTTATGTGTACATGTCAATGATGGAGAAAATGTGTTCTTTAAGTGACACTATGGTCACACAATTTACTTTAGCCTGATGTAGGACAGAACCTGCTTTCTGAGCTAAAAGTATTGTGATGGCTATAGTGTCCATTTACTGAAAACTCTACATGTGGCTTGTGGCCTGTGTTACTCTGAGACATGTTAGTATTGCACCATTCCACATCATATGATGAATTGCATTGTGTCAAGTAGCATTAATGTCAAATCTAATTGTAGATGTTTTTGTTAGCAGGCCAAATACCATGCTCCTCATTGTGTACATGAATGTGTGACATTAAAGGATGTTATAGCTCAAATACATATCATACTGGTGTGTGGGATGTTACTCACCAGCATGATGTGCTGTGGTTGCAACCCCTGAGCCACGAGCCCCTGGAAGTCCACGGACTGCTGTGATACTCAGGGACCTGCGTATCATCTCCTGCCAGGTGGACCACCGCCTGTTCCCCTCTGGTGCATGGCTTCCTGCCCCATATTCTCTTTCACCCGCCTCTTACAGTCATTCCACCTTTTTTTAAGGCCCTCAACAGTCCTCCTCTGCGGGGGCCACACTGTTGATGGCATCCTCTACTGCCAACCATGCCATTTTATGCCTTCTGGCAACACCTTTGCCGTTCTACTGGCCAAAGAGGGCACTGTGGTTGTTCATGATGGCTTGGACTAGGGCAACATTCTCATCGAATGAGAAGTTCAGACATCTCATCCTCTCATCCTCTGTGGACACCTGGCTTTCTCCCAGCGATGTCCCTGGTGTGGGTTCCTCCCTATCCTCTCCCTCCCCCCCTTCTGTCTCCATGTGCACCCTCTGTCCCTCTCCTTGATGTGCCTGGTCTCTGGGGCTCTCGGGCATCTCCCCTCCCATCATCCCTTCTAGCTCTCCCTCTCTCCACTCCACTTACTCCCTGATGGGGACCCCACTGCTCCACCTGTCCTCTACAATACTCCTCTCCCTGCCACTCCTCTCCCCTCCTCCCCTCCACCCTACCTCTCCCTGCCATCCTCACACTACACACACTCACACACTCACACTCACTCCCAGTTCAATCACACACAATCAAAACCAAACACTATCACTCTGTAAAATTGAAATAAAATGTGTGAGGTGTTAGAAAAAAAAAGTGTTGTGTATTTTGTATATGTATGTATGCAATATGTGTGCAATATGTAAAAATATGTGTAAGTGTACAAGCTTAACCAACCAACAATGCGACCTAACTCCTCTGTTTGCACCTCTCTCTCTACTCTGACTTATCCTCCACTCCACTGTAGTGTGCTGTAGCTCAACGAACCATCCAAACACACTGAAGACAATGGTGGCTGCGCACAGGTTTATATATGACTTTTGAATAGCGTAATTACGTTGCGCATTTTTAGATGGAGTCACGGGTGATTTTTACGAGTGTTAGCCTAATTTGCATAAAACTACTCTTTATTGAGACTTTACGTGGCAAAATACAGGCGTAAGTTACTTGCGACAAGTAAAATATGTATTTGCGTACTTTTCGGAAGATCGCCAGTTTGTCCTACTTACGCCAGTTTAGCATCTAACGGCGCAGTATATGTAATACCCTGATCTGCGAGGTTCCCTCGCTTGCGCCAAAAACGACGCCGTATATCGGATTGCGCCCTAGGATGAAAAGAACTTCCAATAAGAGGACGTTAGTGGAGATTTAATCTTTAAATGAGACTGGAACAAATATCCTTGAAAAACTTGCCTGAGAGCGAGGAAACATACATCGGAGAAGAGAATTATTCACAGAGCAGCATCAACAGATGAATAGGACTTTGCCCAGTTACAAATAGAGCAGTGTAGTGAATAATGATAAACTTAGGTTACTTGAAAAAGACTGGTCCCTCTGAAGTTTACAGGTCTAGTACACGCTGCCGGTGTGCATTCCCTTGACTGAAATCTGTGTCTGACTTTGAAAGATTTGTTTGTATTTTATTAAGTGGCCAAGCAACGTAGTTGCTTGACAACCTATTGCTATTGTCAGGATTATTATTATTTTTATTATTCCACCACTTTTTCTATTGCCCATAACTTTTGAATTGCTAAAGCAAATCTCTTGAAATCAGTTATGCTAGTACAACCTATTGCTCTGCTACATCTCATGCAATATTGAACTCATAGGTCCTAAGGTTAGGCAGCCATATTGTTTTCTTGTTACAAATTTCGAGAAACGCTTAATAATCTTTAGCTCTCAAACTGCTTATATTACAATTGTGAAACCTGCTGTGCTCAGTGCTGCTATGACGTAGATTTTCCATTTATCAACAGAAGTGCCTTGGTCACATGATGTAGCAGCCATCTTGCATTTTGCGAAAATCTCTAAACATCTTCTTCTCTTAAACCACTTAGTGCAATAAAGCACAATTGTGCACATATACTCCTTGCAAGGTCCTCTACCAAGTTTGTTCAAACTGCGATTTTTCCATAATCAACATGACTGCCGAGAGACATTAATCTTTTTATCAACATTTAATTGTGTAAATTTGCACTTTATGCATTCATTTTACAATATTTAACAATATTACAGTGTAATAGATGCATGATTACTCATAGTTATAACCCTCAAAGACAATGTTGCAGTTAAAATTCGCACTGTGCAGTCGCCTTCGTGAAATAAAACATTTGCAAATTTTCATAAAACATCTGCAAATTGTAGAGATCTATAGTGAGCATTAGTATGTGCAATTTGAAAGCCATACATTGCATAGCTTGTTGGCCATTTTGTTCCATATGCGCTGTTTTTAAAAACTAAAAAAATCTTCTCTGAAATTTTGTTTATACAGTTATCTTTTGACTAACATTCAGATTTGTTCAAAAGAAGTTGATAGGTCATGTGGTTTGGCAGCCATTTTGAATTGTTCAAAAATGCTTTTTTAATTAATAATAAAACAAAAACCGTTTTACAAAAATGCTTTATTTTTGCCATATTTATTGACATCTATGGTAAAAATTATTGTGCATAATATGGAGACTGTATATCATATTATCTGGCAGCCATTTTGTTTTATGCAAACATTTTGTAAATCTATTTTCTCTGCAACCGCTTATGTTAGAACTGTGAAACTTGCTGTATAACCTTATATTGTGACCTAGAGTGACAGTTGTTCATGTTGAAGGAATTGGTCACAAGCTGTGGCAGCCATATTAGTTTACGCGAACATTTAGAAAATGTGTGTTCTTTGCAACCGCATTTTAAAGCTGTGAAATTAGCTGCTTAACCATATATTTTTTCCTAAAGTTACATCTGCTCATGTTGAAAGTACTGTTCATATGGTATGGCAGCCATCTTAAAAAACACAAAAATTTCGGAAAAAATTGTTTTCTTTGCAACCGCTTATGTTAAAGCTGTGAAATTTGCTGTATAACCATATATTGTGACCTAGAGTTGGATCTGTTCATGTTGAAAGTATTAGTCATATTGTGTGCCAGCCATCTTGAAAAAATCAAACATTTAGAAAATGTGTTTTCTTACCAACTGCTTATGTTAGAACTGTAAAAACTTGGTTTATAGCTTTATATTGTGACTTAGCTGCTTGTATGCCATTGCAAAGGTGATGCGATTGGCCACCTCTATTGCTGCTTGCAGCTATATTTTTATCTGCTTTTATACACATAAAATGTGTTTTAATATGGTAATAAATCCTTGGAATATGTGTTCCGGTCTATGCCAGTGGGATTTTAAATAATATCTATAACTTAGAGCTATAGAAGCTCTCCCCCACCGTTTATATGTAAACTGTTTTTCACTTTGTCTATGTTTCTATCTTTTTTTTTTTAAATTAAAAGTCTTTATTCAACACTTTAACATACAGATAATATATATAAACAGCATAAAACATACGGCTAGATTACGAGTCTTGCGTTAGCCTTAAAAAGCAGCGTTGAGAGGTCCCAACGCTACTTTTTAACGCCCGCTGGTATTACGAGTCTGGCAGGAGAGGGTCTACCGCTCACTTTTCTTCCATGACTCGAGCTTACCGCAAATCCCCTTACGTCAATTGCATATCCTATCTTTTCAATGGGAATTGCCTAATGCCAGTATTATGAGTCTTGGAAGAAGTGAGCGTTAGACACTCTCCTGTCAAGACTCCTACCGCATTTAAAAGTCAGTAGTTAAGAGTTTTATGGGCTAACGCTGTAACATAAAACTCTTAACTAAAGTGATAAAAAGTACACTAACACCCATAAACTACCTATTAACCCCTAAACCGAGGCCCCCCCATCGCAAACACTTAAATACATTTTTTAACCCCGAATCTGCCGACTGGACATCGCCGCCACTTCAATAAATATATTAACCCCTAAACCGCCGCACCCCTGCCTCGCAAACACTAGTTTAATTTTATTAACCCCTAATCTGCCTTCCCTAACATCGCTGACACCTATCTATATTTATTAACCCCTAATCTGCCGCCCCCAATGTCGCCGCTACTATATTAAATATATTAACCCCTAAACCTAAGTCTAACCCTAAGTCTAACCCCCAACTTAAATATAATTTAAATAAAATGAAATAAAATTACTACAATTTAATAAATTATTCCTATTTAAAACTAAATACTTACCTATAAAATAAACCCTAAGATAGCTACAATATAACTAATAATTACATTGTAGCTAGTTTAGGGTTTATATTTATTTTACAGGAAACTTTGTATTTATTTTAACTAGGTAGAATAGTTATTAAATAGTTATTAACTATTTAATAACTACCTAGTTAAAATAAGTACAAATTTACCTGTAAAATAAATTGTAATCTAAATTAGAATTACACCTAACACTACACTATCATTAAATTAATTACATAAACTAACTACAATTAAATTAAAGTACGAAAAACAACAAACACTAAATTACAGAAAATAAAAAAATTATTACAAATTTTTGAAACTAATTACACCTAATCTAATCCCTAATAAAATAATAATAAAAAAATAAAATAAAATTCAATACCCTATACTAAATTACAAATAGCCCTTAAAAGGGCCTTTTGCAGGGCATTGCCCCAAAGTAATCAGCTCTTTTACCTGTAAAAAAAATACAATACCCCCCAACATTAAAACCCACCACCCACACACCCAACCCTACTCTAAAACCCACCCAATCCTGCCTTCAAAAAACCTAACACTACCCCCTTGAAGATCACCCTACCTTGAGACGTCTTCACCCAGTCGGGCACAAGTGGACCTCCAGAGGGGCAGAAGTCTTCATCCGATCAGGGCAGAAGAGGTCCTCCAAGCGGCATAAGTCTTCATCCAGACGGCATCTTCTATCTTCCATCTTCAATCCAGCCAACGTGGAGCATCCTCTTCAAACGAAGTCCAAGCGAAGAATGAAGGTTCCTTTAAATGACGTCATCCAAGATGGCGTCCCTTGAATTCCGATTGGCTGATAGGTTTCTATCAGCCAATCAGAATTAAGGTAGGAAAAATCCTATTGGCTGATGCAATCAGCCAATAGGATTGAGGTTGCATTCTATTGGCTGATTGGAACAGCCAATAGAATGCAAACTCAATACTATTGGCTGATTGGTTCAGCCAATATGATTTTTCCTACCTTAATTCCGATTGGCTGATAGAATCCTATCAGCCAATCGGAATTCAAGGGACACCATCTTGGATGACGTCATCATTTTGTTATAATACTGTAGGTGTGGTCCTATACTTTTATTTGTAAAGCATGTTATAATATAAATCCATCTGATCTGTCAATTGATAATGTAGCTTTTCCATTGATATTGAGTATTGTATTTGTGATTGCCATTCTGTTATTGTCTGAGCCCTTTTCTGTTTCTAAAGTCTTGGTATGATCTGTTTGGCACTATTCAAAAGGATATACAATGCTTTATCATGTTCTATTGATAATATTAGGGTTGGCTTATACAATAAAATTGTTGTCAGTTCTAAAGGTAGTTGTAATTATAATAATCTATCTCTTTTATTATTAAAGACCAATAATTAGATATTATTGGACATAGCCACCATATGTGTAACAACGTACCTATATCTCCACATTCTCTCCAACATTGTTCCGAGGAGTTAGGGAATATTGCTTTAATCCTATTCGGGGTTAAATACCACCTCATCAATTATTTATAATTTGTTTCTTGTATATTAGCTGATATTGAAGCCTTGACATGACGTTGAAAAATTATATTCCATTCTTTCCTTGTAGGGGGTATTATAAGTTCCCGTGACCATGCTTTAGTGTATGATGGTAACTCAGACGTTGTAGCTGTCATTATTAATTTGTATATGAGTGATAGTGTGCCTTTTGTTGGTAGTTTTCCTGAGCATAGTAATTCAAAAGGGGACCTTTGTCTAGTTAAATCTTGTTTCTTTGGATGTGTAGTTAGAAAAGATTTAAGCTGAAAATATCTAAGGCACGGGTTAAATATCTTCACCCCAATCTTAGTTAATTCTAATTTAATTAGTGTTTCCATTCATGAATATATAAAATGGTAGTGATTCCTCCAATGTTCGTATATCGATTTCTCCTATATATTCACTAAATGATAAGGACTCATCTAATATAATTGGTGTAAGTGGGGATGGAATTGTCGAAATTGGATTTTTAAATTTAAGAATGGTTTTTCATGTTTGTAGCAGTTCTTTTAAACATTACTCTTGCATTATTTAAGGCCATATTTTGGTTGATAACCAGCAGTGAACTCCTAATTGTCTAACTTGTATTAAATTATGCTCTAATTGTACCCACTCGTTCTGTTTTATGTTCTTACACCAATCAACTATTCTTTGTAGTATTGATGCCCTCCTATATTTCAGTAAACAGGGTATCCCCAGCCCCCATTTATCCTTAGCAAGGTAAAGAGTTATTTTAGATACTCTTTGGGCAGTTCCATACCATATATATTTATTTAGTAAAGATTGAAACTTAATAATATAAGAGGTAGGTAAAGGGATTGGCAGTGTCTGAAATAAGTATAGTAATCTCTGTAAAATAGTCATTTTTACTGCTTGGATTCTACCTAACCAAGAAAGAGGTTTATTTTTCCATCTGTTTATTTCCATCTGAGTTTCTTGGAACAATTTATCGTAGTTTAGTTTAACTAGATCATTTTGATTATTTGCTATGGTAATTCCCAAATATTTTATGGTATTTGAAGTTATTTTTAAGTTAGTGTTTTGGGTAATTAACCAAAGATTAACTTTATCTAGTCCACAACTCAAAATTTCTGATTTCAAAATGATTTATAGAAAAATTGGAATATTTGCCATAAGCTTTAAGTGTGGATAAAAACTGCAGGGATAGATTGGGCGTAAAGAATGCGTAAAGAGGACATCGTCTGCATACAATGAAAATTTAAAGTTAATATCACCTATATTGATACCATGGATTGTATCCTTTTGTCTAGTTTTGGATGCCATAACATCGATTGCTAATGCAAATAATATAGGTAATAATGGATACCCTTGCCGTGTGCCATTACCTATATTAAATGGTACCGATAGAGAATTGTTAAATTTAGCAGTTGCATAGGGGGCTTTATATAAAGAAAATTTTGCTCTATGTATAATTTACTAAAACCAAATTGGTATAGAGTAAGGCGTACAAATTGCCAGTTAAGCCGATTGAAAGCTTTTTCAGCATCCATCGCTAAAATAACGGCTGGGATACCTTCGTTCTTTACAAATTCTAAAATCTGTATAACTTTATTAGTGTTGTCCCGTGCCTCTCTTCCTGAAATAAAACCCACTTGATTAAGATGGATAAGATAGGGCAAAAAAATATTTATTCTAGTGGCTAGGATTTTCCCGTATATTTTTATATTTAAATTTATTAGGGAAATAGGTCTGTAGTCACTTGGGGACTTCATTGATTTCCCCAATTTTGGGATAACAGCTATTCTAGCTTCAAACATGCTTGTTGGAAAGGGGTTACCTAGATCTATTTGTTGAAAAACAGTTAATAAATGGGGAATAAGTATTTTCTGAAAGTCTTTATAATATTTTGTAGTTAAGCCATCTGGGGCAGGGCTTTTCCCCACTTTTAGGTTTTTGATATTATCTATTAATTCTTTAGTTGTTATTGGTTGATCTAACATATTTTTCATATCTATAGAAAGAGATGGTAGACCTGTCTTTTGGATATATTCCTTACATTCCTTAACAAAATCTTTCGAAAAAAGTTTGTCTTGTAAATTATACAATTCTGAATCATAATTACTAAAAATTTGTCCTATTTCCTTTATAGTCTTAACAGTTTTCCCTTCTTTAGTTCTTAATTCATGTACATAAGATTTAAGGCTCTTCTTTTTAAGGGCCCTTGCTAACAATTTTCCTAATTTATTACCTTCATTAAAAAATTCCTTTTTAAATAGAAAGCTGATTGGCAAGCTTGTTGGTTTAACTGGTTTTGTAATAACTGTCTAGTGTCTGTCAATTGTTTTAGTATATTATCATCCTTAGGATAAAGTTTATGTAGCTGATTTAATCTCGATAGATCCGAAGTTAAAGAGTTAATATTTTCCCTTTTTTGTTTTTTTCAGGTATGCATTGAATTTTATAAGATCCCCCCTAATGTAACATTTATGTGTTTCCCATAATGTTGATGGAGTCACTTCTAATGATTTATTTATACTAAAGAATTTTTGAAGTGATATAGAGAGTTTCTGTATAATAACTGGGTCAGATAACAGGAAATCATCTAATCTCCACAAGAAGTGAGTATTTGGTTTAGTTGGCCAATCTAAAGAGATTATCATTGCTGAGTGATCTGACCATGAAGTATGACTAATATATGCCCTATTAATAAACTGTAAACTTTTCTGATCAAGAAATATATAATCAAGACGTGAATATGTTTTACTTGAATATGAGAAAAAAGAGTAGTCTATTTTATTGGGGTTAAGGTATCTCCATGAATCATATACATGTTTGTTAGCAAAAATAGACCAGATGACTTTTAATGTTTTTTGAGAAACTGTGGATTTTGAAGTAGATGAATCTAACTTTGGATCAAAAGGTAAGTTTAAATCTCCTCCTAAAATTAACATTCCTTGGCAAAATCCAATATTCTATTAACTTTTTGAAAAAATCAATATTAGTTTTATTAGGTGCATATATATTAATTATTGTCACTAAACTCCCATATAATAATCCCTTTATTGCCAAATATCTACTCTCTTTATCTTTATCTACTTTATGTAACAAAAATGGTATCCCTTTCCTAAGTATAATACTAACCCCTCTCTGTCTGGAATTGAACGAGCTATGGTATTTGCAATCAAAGTTAGAATAAAAAAAATTGTCTCTGTATTTGGTCTAAAGTGTGTCTCTTGAGGCATCAAAATATCTATCCCTCTAAGCTTAAAGCCTTGAAATGCCTGTTTACTTTTTTGGGGTTGCCTGTTTTACTTTACATTCTGCCTAATTAAAGTTAATTGTTGTTTATTAGTATGAACCATATTCTAAATAATAATTGGATTTCTGTAATATATATTGCTGAAGATGTTTAAACATGTAAGAGGAAAATTGATACATAGCTAGTATCAATAAATAACTGTTACATATATACATCATACAGTTGAACATATTTCTAACCATCCAAACAGTTGATAGATAATATAACTTATACCTTAAAAAAAAATAAAAAAACAACATAAATGACTTCCAAACAAAGCCAAAACTGCATCTCTCTATTAGAGTGAAGTTAAGGAAGGACCTTGGAGACCATTTTCTTAGTTGGTTCTATGAGTTAGCTCTGTACAAAGCAAGAACCTATAATGACTCTCATATTTCACATATTACAATTTTCAAATATCTAGCATGCATATTTACTCAATATATATCTAGTGTAATTCAAATCATGTCTACTTTTTAACAATCAAAACATTACAAAGTAGAACAGAAACTGTGCCTCTCTGTAGTCCTCCGTTAGATTAAATAAAGATAAGGTTATTTGTCTCTTAAAGAGCCCTCTCCCTCCATATCTAGTAGAGCTCCTGTAACTAAAGTGCTAAAAAGTACACTAACACCCATAAACTACATATAAACCCCTAAACCGTGGCCCTCCCACATCACAAACACTAAATGAAAATTTTTAACCCCTAATCTGCCGAACCGGACATCGTCTTCACTATAATAAATATATTAACCCCTAAACCACCGCACTCCCGCCTCGCAAACACTAGTTAAATATTATTAACCCCTAATCTGCCGTCCCTAACATCTCCGCCACCTACCTACATTTATTAACCCCTAATCTGCTGCTCCCAACGTCGCAGCCACTATATTAAAGTTATTAACCCCTAAATCTAAGTCTAACCCTAACCCTAACACCCCTTAACTTAAATATAATTAAACGAAATCTAACTAAAAATTCCCATCATTAACTAAATTATTCCTATTTAAAATTAAATACTTACCTGTAAAATAAACCCTAAGCTAGCTACAATATAACTAATAGTTACATTGTAGCTAGCTTAGGATTTATTTTTATTTTACAGGCAAGTTTGTATTTATTTTAACTAGGTAGAATAGTTACTAAATAGTTATTAACTATTTAATAACTACCTAGCTAAAATAAATACAAAAGTACCTGTAAAATAAAACCTAACCTAAGTTACAATTACACCTAACACTACACTATAATTAAATAAATAAATTAACTAAATTAAATAAATTACATACAATTACCTAAATTAAATTAAATTAAATTATCTAAAGTACAAAAAAAAGAAAACACTAACGGCTAGATTTGGAGTTTGGCGGTAGATGGGCTGCTAACGCTACGCGTGGTTTATGTCTAACGCACGGCATTGTTTGACTCCGGTATTTAGAGTTTAAAAAAGACCATCTAACGATGCTCCTAACGCGTGTATTTCACACGCGGAATCCTGCCCGCGTTAGACAGTCTCCCATAGAGATCAATGGAAAAGCAAAATAAATAGCTTTTTTCACCTAACACTCGATCTCGCGAGAAATACGCACAGCTCGGTCATATGACGCATACCACATCATGCACAACAATAACACGCCGCAAATGTCACAACAACAATCACTCAACAAAGCACACAAGCATTACACATTCACAAGCGGGGGTATTTTTAATAAAATTTAATACAGGGAATACGCATATACTTTAAGATGCGGAAATACGCTAAATAACAACAAGGAATAAAAAATATATACATACACTAGCAAAATAATCGCATTCAATATCACTATATATTAGGCCAAACATACATATACAACACTTCACTAATAACACACCATCGCAAATTCACATTTAAACATAATACTATTGGACAATGTTATAGAAAACGAGCACTATGACATCATCGCATTCTACACATTCCACAAATACTAACTCCAAATGAGCATGCGCAAATTCACACAACTAATACACATTGCACTAATATTAATTGCTAATAAAGCACACCTGAACACAATTTACAACGGAAATTGGTACATCATTAAACATTTACACAGGGTATATAAGCACCACACAAAATGGCTTCTTTGACTGTGTTGCTGGTGGGTCTTTGGAGATTGGAGGTTTAAGATTAGAGAGTTTGTGCATTATTGTGAGTGAGTTAGTGTTAGTGTGAGAGAGTCAGTTGTTAGTGTTATCGTGAGTGAGTTAGTGGGAGTTAGTGGGAGTGGGAGAGAGTCAGTTAGTGGGAGCGTGAGTGAGTTAGTGGTAATTTGAGTTGTTAGTGAGAGTTAGTGGTAGTGTGAGAGAGTCAGTTAGTGGGAGCGTGAGTTAGTGCTAGTGTGAGTTATTGAGAGTTAGTGGGAGTGTGAGTTAGTGAGAATTAGTAGTAGTGTGAGTTAGTGAGAATTAGCATTAGTGTGAGTTAGCGAGCGAGTGATTTTTCTGTAAACTTAACACATTTACACGCAAACACATTCAATACATACATACACTTATCAATAACACTACATACACTCCATACCCCATACCCCCTCATACTACACTCCATACCCCATTCCCTGTAGTCCCATTCCCTTTCATCCCATTTACTCTTATCCCATACCCCATACCCATCCCATCCCCATCCCCTAGTTACATTTAGTTTACATATCCTCCTTTTAGTCTTCTTCTTCTTTTGGTTTATTTAAATCCTCCTTACCCTCTTTGTTTTTTTAGATCCCTCTCACACTTTCAGCACTTATTTTGTCTTTTTAGTTCTTTATTTTGACCCCCTTTCATTTCATCACACTCACTTTTTGTTTGATTATTTGGGGTTTAGTTTAGGGAACAGATGGAGGGCAGGCAGGGGAGAGGTAGAGGGGGGAGGAGAGGGAGGGGGAGAGGAACAGGGCAGGAAGGGGGGCAGGAAGGGGGGCAGGAAGCGGGGGTGGAAGCGGTGGGTGGACCCAGCCACTTGGTTCAAGATGAACAAGTGGCTGGGCCCAGTGGCAGACAGAGTAGGGCTTCACAGTCTGGGAAACAGATGGCATCGTCACAGGGGAAGGCCAAGGTGACTAGGGAGGCGAGGTTTTCGATGGAGGAGAAGGAGGCCCTCGTAGAGGTCTATATGGCCAGGTATAGGAGGCTGCAGCACCAGAAGACCACCCCGACTGAGAAGAGGAAGCTCTGGCATGAGATAAGGAATGCAGTCAATGCAGTGGGTGGCCGGAACAGAGATATGGACTCTATAAAACATCGCTACCGGGACTGTAAGATGGATCTCAAGAAAAAGTTAAGCCTGGAGGCCCGACATTCCGCAGGAACCGGCCCTGGAAATCGAGTACTGCCGATGGGAGGAAATGTTGCGGCCCAGCATCTCCGAGGTGGATGTAGTCGGTATCGGAGGAATTGATACCGGGAACCTGCCATTCTCATCTGACGGTAAGCTCATTTAAGAATAAATTCACATACGAATGTATTTCAAGGGACACTATACGCAAACCTTTACTTTCATGATTAAGGTAGCGAATACAATTTGACAAAACATTCAAATGTACTTATATTACCTAATTTGAATCATTCTTGAGATATATTTAAATGAAGAAATAGCCATGCACATGGTGAACCAATCACAGGAGGCAGCTATATTCAGCTAACAATCAGCATCTTCTAAGCATATTTAGATATGCTTTTCAGCAAAGAATATCCAGAGAATGAAGCTAATTAGATAAGAAAAGTACATTAGAAAGTTGATTATAAATGTATGCTTCTAAATCATGAAAGATAAAACATTGGGTTTCATGTCCCTTTAAGGATCAGATTAATGCTATTACGCTGTTTGCACGCATTCACAATTACTTTGCGGTTACATCAGTATCTAGGCTATAGGTTAGGTGTGCATTTAAACAGACTGAAAACAAACGCTAAAACATTCAGATTGACCAGAGATATCACAAACACGGTTTAGAAAATGCGGAAATCGTATTGATTGTTAGATTTCAAAGTGGATTAATGATTCTGCATTTGTAATTGTATCGTAAGCTAAGTCATTTAAAGCTTGATTTGGAAATATGCTAATATATACATTTTTTATTTTTTCAAATATACAGAGTCTGGGGAGGAGGCAGCACAACAAATACAGCCTCCTCCATCTCCCCGGGATGAGAGTGGTGGGGAGGAATTTCCACTTCGGAGGGAAGAGGCCCCCCGTGACGAAGAGGGCACGGAAGCAGATGAAGAGGCCCCGGATGCAGAGGAGGAGGCCGCGGAACCAGAGGCCCCTCAAGGACCCGCACCCCGCCATGCACGGGCACCCCGCCGTGCATGGGTACCCCGCCAAGCACAACAACAGGAAATAGCGGAGGTGCGGGTTCTACTAGACTACATAGACCAGATGCGTAACTCCCGGATACAAAATATAGAAGGCCGAACTCAAATTCTTGAAGGACAAAACCAAATAATTGAAGGCCAAAACCAAATAATAAACATACTTAATAGAATAGAAGAAGGGCAAAACAGAATCATTAATCTACACCAAGAAATGATTAAATTTTTTCCGGGAGGCGCATGCTGGTCTGCCTCCTGGTCCGCCTCCTGCTGCTGGGCCTCCTGCTGCTGGGCCTCCTGCTGCTGGGCCATCTTCTCCTGCCGGGCCATCTTCTCCTGCCGGGCCATCTTCTCCTGCCGGGCCATCTCCTCCTGCCGAGCCATCTCCTCCTCCTCAGCCATCTTCTCCTCCTCAGCCATCTTCTCCTCCTCAGCCATCTTCTCCTCCTCACCTTGGTCGTCCCAGTACTCTTCCTTCCACTCTTCCCACAACATCTCCAAAGAGAACTCGTCAGAGTCGGCAGTTGCCCCTCCCAGAGCCTCAGCCCCGTGGGAAGAGGGGAAGGAAGAGGAAGTAAGTATTTGTTTTAATGTTTAATGTTTTTTTTATTTAATGTGTAATGGATAGGTATGTGATAATGTGGTTTTCATACACTTGTGGAACACACTCTGTATATAATCTACTTTTATGGGACCGGGTCCATGGAGGCAGATTGTTTGCAGAGTGTGGGTTATAAGTGTGTGAAAACCACATCATCACATACCTATCCTTGTTCATGATATTGATTGGTTTCTGTGATGTGATGTCCAAACTGTTTTCCGAATCGCAAACAAAATTACCATTACAATTATCCATGATGGCATATTACTGTTTGAATGCCAATAACACAGCTTAAAGGGACAGTCAGAAAATTATTGATTACAAAGAAAACACTGTATTACGCATTATCAAGTTGGAAACAACAAAACATGGAGAAATATGTGTGACTTATGTGCTTACCCTTGTATCTATGACTATGAAAAATGACCACTTATTTGTTGTTCTGACATAACAACATTTTAGACATCAATGATCAATACATGGTAAATAATATGCTGTATGAGCACAAGGTTTTACATATACAAATGCTATCCAAATGCCCTCTAATGGTCAAATTGTATAATGATTACATGCACTCTTCAAGCTCTAAGAAATGAGCACACGAACCTCATAGGTTTAGCTAGCAAATTAAAATAAACACAGACAAATGATTAATTGGTGAGAAACCTTTGATATCATTGATATTACAAAATTGACTTTTAGAATAATGCAAAACATTATTTGTTTTCTAAACTGTCCCTTTAACAAAATTACATATGCTAACATATATTTGAAGATTGTTGGTATATCTACATGTACTTGTTCAAACAATAAATATTGAAATCAGATTTATATTGACGTGTTAAATAAAGTCTATTTTCTTAAAGAGACATTATTGTGTTAATTTATTTTTAGAAAGACATTTGTTTTAACAATGAATATGGTTTAAAGTCCTTTTAGGAGTGGGGGGTGAAAATATGCTAACAATAATATATTTGGAGATTAAACAATGTGGAACTCATACATTATACAAAAATAAACATTTGCATTAAAGGGACAGTATACTATATTTTTAACAGAACTGTATGTAATAGACACTACTAGAAACAACAAGATTAACATATACTGATATCAATATTACAAAGCTTTAAACACTTTCAAAGAAAATCGGGTTATCTCTATTGAAAATATAGATGAACCCCCATTACAACCGTAAAACAAGACAATAACCCATCATTAACATATGAAAAGACCCTTTACACAAACAGGAGAAAGCTGGAGATGGTACTCACATGAAACTCAGAGGCTTGGCGAGGAGTCTGAAAATTACTTACATTTTCTTTGAACAGAAGCAAAATGAAACGTGTATTTGTTAAACAATGGACTATCTAACTAGAGACAAAATAAAAAGTTTTGATTTATAATGTGAGTGTCTAATGAACCTTTAATAACATATACGACGAAATTACATTTAGAAGAAGTCGGCATCATATATTTAGCATATGATAAAGATAAATGCATATTGATTACTTGATTCTAACACAATAGCGCATATTTATGAATTAGATATCTTTAACATTAAACACAACAGTCATTTTTCATAAAAAGGAACATATTGTTGACAAACATATTAAACAACATGGACTATAGAGATTTGCACTTGCCTCGAAATATCTTATGCATGAAAACATTTTGCTTTCGTTCGTTTATTCAACCAGACATCCAGCAAAAGAGAATGTGGTGGTCTTTATCAGCTATGGTTCAACAATGTAACATGATGCAAACAATCCATATTCGCAATGTTTTTAAACTTGGCTTCATTCACAAACGTGTTTAACGTGCACAAACAAATATTGCGGGACTACGTAATACAATCAGACGTTTTTTTACCTTTGCATGTGACGTCTTAATTAACATGGCGCTTCCTTGATCACGTAAGAATGCAGTCCAATAAAAGGCACATTCCTGATCACGTTAGAACGCAAACAAAAAAAAGGCGCATCCTTGATCGCGTAAAAACGCCATCCAATAAAAGGTGCATCCTTGATCTCGTAAAAACGTCAGTCAATACAAGGAATCATTGGACAGCCTGGCAGGTGACGTCTTAAGCAACATGGCGCATCCGCGATCACAGAAAAACTGCAGCCAATACAAGGACTCAGTTGACAGCTTGGCATATCACTAAGAAACGTATTTATATTTTTGAAACTAGTATGTGTCTAGATTGATATCTAGGAATGTCACGAAATCATGATTCATCTCTTCGGACTTGTCCCTTTAACTATAGCTATGGTGTATATCTTTAACATTTAAAAGATACACATGAGAAATACATATGCCATTGATGTTTTAAGATATGTTTAGATTGTTTGGGAATAACAATAATGACACATGTATTGATCAAACGGGTCATTTATTCAAGTTGAAATATGGTCAGACTACCTATAGCCATATATGGGAGGAGAAGTATTTTTTAACAATATTTTGAAAAACATATTCCTCATATAAAATATGCGCATTACACACAGAGATTGATTTGGTTACACTTTTACAATAAGATAGAATAGAAAATGAAATACATGTGCTGTCAACATTACAATAAGATTGTTTATTATTAAGATTATATGTCCTTGTTCATGTAAAAAGGACAAAAACGCTTTAGAAATGGAAATACATTCATTAACAATTGTGCTCACCATCACTTAAAGGGACATGATTTTTATTTATAAAAAGAGGATACACAGAGACAATACTATTTCAAGAAAATGAACACTTTACAGGGATTATATCATTGTATCAATCCTCAGATCATTTGTTAAAGGTGCATCAATTCATGCAGAGTTTATAAATACACACATGGATGTGAAATTTGAAATATACATATATAACAATCTTTATATACATATATAAAACAATTACTATGCTAATCATAATCATGCAATGATAAAGATTTTAGATAACAATATAAAGACAAAAATAAAAATTACATTGGAGATGTTAATCTTAAAGTCATTTACAATTGTATTACATATATGATTCAGGAAACAACATTATTTTGGGTATGTCCCTTTAAGCATCAACCAGATAAAATAGAGATTTCAATCAATGACATGAATAAGGAGGACAAAGAATCGTGCAATGACATGTCTTTTATTAGTATGTCAGAAAACATCAACAACGTTTATAAATAATATGGTAAAGATCTGGAAAATGGAGCCATATGACAAGGTAAGAGAGTGCATCACAGTCCATGAAGAGAGTTGCCAAGGGCCACCATAGCCCCATTGGAGCCATATGACAAGGTAACAGAGTGCATCACAGTCCATGAAGAGAGTTGCCAAGGGCCAGCATAGCCCCATTGTAGATGTATGACAAGGTAACAGAGTGCATCACAGTCCATGAAGAGAGTTGCCAAGGGCCAGCATAGCCCCATTGGAGCCATATGACAAGGTAACAGAGTGCATCACAGTCCATGAAGAGAGTTGCCAAGGGCCACCATAGCCCCATTGGAGCCATATGACAAGGTAACAGAGTGCATCACAGTCCATGAAGAGAGTTGCCAAGGGCCAGCATAGCCCCATTGTAGATATATGACAAGGTAACAGAGTGCATCACAGTGCATGAAGAGAGTTGCCAAGGGCCACCATAGCCCCATTGGAGCCATATGACAAGGTAACAGAGTTCATCACAGTCCATGAAGAGAGTTGCCAAGGGCCACCATAGCCCCATTGTAGATATATGACAAGGTAACAGAGTGCATCACAGTCCATGAAGAGAGTTGCCAAGGGCCACCATAGCCCCATTGGAGCCATATGACAAGGTAACAGAGTGCATCACAGTCCATGAAGAGAGTTGCCAAGGGCCACCATAGCCCCATTGGAGCCATAGGACAAGGTAACAGAGTGCATCACAGTCCATGAAGAGAGTTGCCAAGGGCCACCATAGCCCCATTGGAGCCATATGACAAGGTAACAGAGTTCATCACAGTCCATGAAGAGAGTTGCCAAGGGCCACCATAGCCCCATTGGAGCCATATGACAAGGTAACAGAGTGCATCACAGTCCATGAAGAGAGTTGCCAAGGGCCAGCATAGCCCCATTGTAGATATATGACAAGGTAACAGAGTGCATCACAGTCCATGAAGAGAGTTGCCAAGGGCCACCAAAGCCCCATTGTAGATATATGACAAGGTAACAGAGTGCATCACAGTCCATGAAGAGAGTTGCCAAGGGCCACCATAGCCCCATTGGAGCCATATGACAAGGTAACAGAGTGCATCACAGTCCATGAAGAGAGTTGCCAAGGGCCAGCATAGCCCCATTGTAGATATATGACAAGGTAACAGAGTGCATCACAGTCCATGAAGAGCATTGCCAAGGGCCACCATAGCCCCATTGGAGCCATATGACAAGGTAACAGAGTGCATCACAGTCCATGAAGAGAGTTGCCAAGGGCCAGCATAGCCCCATTGTAGATATATGACAAGGTAACAGAGTGCATCACAGTCCATGAAGAGAGTTGCCAAGGGCCACCATAGCCCCATTGTAGATATATGACAAGGTAACAGAGTGCATCACAGTCCATGAAGAGAGTTGCCAAGGGCCACCATAGCCCCATTGGAGCCATATGACAAGGTAACAGAGTGCATCACAGTCCATGAAGAGAGTTGCCAAGGGCCAGCATAGCCCCATTGTAGATATATGACAAGGTAACAGAGTGCATCACAGTCCATGAAGAGCATTGCCAAGGGCCACCATAGCCCCATTGGAGCCATATGACAAGGTAACAGAGTGCATCACAGTCCATGAAGAGAGTTGCCAAGGGCCAGCATAGCCCCATTGTAGATATATGACAAGGTAACAGAGTGCATCACAGTCCATGAAGAGAGTTGCCAAGGGCCACCATAGCCCCATTGGAGCCATATGACAAGGTAAAAGAGTGCAACAGGCACAACAATAAACTTAAAAAAAGGCCAAATGGCAACAATAACAAAAACATCAACATGTGGACGGAGGATTCTTATCTGCGACCTTGGAGCATCTCCAGATCCTCCACTTACTGGTCATCCTCTTCATCGTCCTGTGCATGTCCAGCTCCAGATTCAGGCCTTGAATTTAATAGCATGATTTGACGCAGAGTCAAATCCTGAACCCGGAGCTGGGCCTGCATGGTGTCGTTCATCCCTCTCAGGACAGCTGCGTTCCTCAACACGGCCTGCTCTACTCGTGCTATACCTTCTAGCATGAGCCATGCTGAGTCACAGCCTAAAATAAAGAATAAATCAAATATTAAGGATAATTACACAACAGAAGAAAAAATAAGCAAAGATACATTGTCATCATAAAGACAAATCATTCTTTACATCAATTTGTTAAAATTGATTCTTTACACATTAAATATGTTATTCAGACAGACCGAAATTATTAAAGGGACAGTTTACTCAAACATGTTGTCCCCTTTAATTGGTTTTCGATGATCCACTTATACAGCTTGAGTGTATAAAATCTTGTTAAAGGATTTACATTGTACTTACATTAGCAATTTAAATATTTTAATTATACTGTGGTAGGCATACCTATCCTTAAACATTTTGGCGTTGAGGACAAGCTGTGTAAACATATCAACCTGAAGAAATTACATTCCCACTGGGTTAGACAAGAGATAATGTATCAACATTTGTACATAAATTGTTGGATCCAAGTAGTGGTGATTGGTATATGTAGTGATATCAAATTAAAGGGACACTGAACCTAAATATTTAATTGACTGATTCAGATAGAGCATGACATTACAAATATTAAAAAATTACACATATTCTTTAAATGTTTGAATTCTCTAGATAGATTTTGAATGCAAGAATGTAGGTTTATAGGGCAGGTCATATTTGTTTATCAACTTTGGTTGTCCCTGCTGGTTGATGGATCCATTCATCCAACAATAAAGAAATGATGTCCACAATTATTTTCTATTTAAAATTAATTCTAGGCATTTCTTTGTTTAAATAAAGATAGCAAGAGAATGAAGAATAATTGATAAGAGTAGTAAATTATAAATTTGATTAACATTGCATGGTCTATTTGAATCACAATAGAAACAATTTGCCTTCAGTGTACCTTTAAGTATCTTATAATGTGGATTTTGAATGATACTTACAGCTGTGCCTGGGAAGGACAATCCGACACCCAGGACAATGAAGGTTGAGACAGGGGGGAGGGATGGGATTGGATTGGGGAGGGATGGGATTGGGTTGGGGAGGGATGAGCTGCTGCTCCGGGGTAGGCCGTACAGCTGGGGAGTGGTGAGTTGGGGTCTGGGCAGCTGGGGTAGCTGTACGGCCCATAATACGGGGAGAGTGGCGAAGGGGGACGAAGGGCCGTTTTTTGGGAGGGACAGGAAAGGACAAATGGGAAGGGCTGGCAGGGGTCTGGGCCTGGGCAGGGGTCTGGGCCTGGGCAGGAGTCTGGACCTGGGCCGGAGTCTGGGCCTGGGCAGGGTTCTGGGCAGGGGTCTGGGCCTGGGCAGGGGTCTGGGCCTGGGCAGGGGACTGGGCCTGGGCAGGGGTCTGTGACTGGCCAGGGGACTGGGCAGGGGCGGAAATCAGATGACCAGAGGTGGAGGATCCATCTGAAATAAATAATACAAATATATTAACATCTCCTACATCATGAAATCAAATCAACGCATTTAAAATTGATTATGTTTTCAATATACTTAGAAGTGTGTTTGAATTTTGAAACAATTATGAAATGAGGATATGGTATGCATATAGGCACTCAGATGAATATCAATGACTGTCTGTACAATTATAACATTATTATTGTGGTTTGGCCTGGAATATGCATGTGACATAATGATGGCATGAATTATAAATAAAATAAAATTAAAAAAAAGCATATTTTCATGCTGCCTGATATAGAAAGGGGGCAGTAGTGTATTTGAACAGACAAATAATATTCCTTTTTAAAGTGCAAAAGCTGTAGACTTTGAATGTCTTCAATAAAATGATTTCCAATAAAGCAACATGTTGTAAACATGATAGATATATTTCACATACCATCAGACTTCAAGGCAGCCTCTTCCTCCTCCGTCACACATGTTAAATCAATCTCTGTAAAACATAACATGTTGTGTACACGTTAAGATAAGATATTATAACATATGTTACTGTTGCTCAAAGACACACATCAATGTTGCATTAAAGATATACACACCCAAAGTTATGATTTACATCATTTTGATGGAGCATACAAATGACATTAGATTTGTTATTCTCAATGATTCTGATTTTCTATTTATTGTTTGTATTAATTTTAAAATCATAAAAGCATAGTACATAGAACATTTAAGATTTCTCATGTGTATATCACTTGATGATTGTTGTCAAAAATGAACATGGAAACAAACATATGCTATACATCTTCTGAATAACAAAGGTGTAGACTAAGAAAGTTTTAATTATTAATCTTTCAATATTCGAAGAAAATTAATATATAATCAGAGGAGTAAATTATATGTTTGTTTCAAATGTTATGCTTCATGAGAATCATGCTCATAATATTGATTACCAATACACCTTCAATGACATATAAATGAGTCAATGGACTTACCAGAAGACCGCAAATGCGGCTCTGTGTCAGTGCTGGATTCCTCAGGGCTCCCCACACCAACTCTCTCTATGAATGATATAGATATATATTAGTGAACACATTTGGGATAGCACTAAATCACATCTGTAGCGATTTTTAAGAATAATCAACTTGAAAATGTGAAGAATAGACCAGTCATTATCCAAAAAAATGCTTGATTGAATCAAGGGAATTCTGTTAAAAATTATGTATTGAACATATGTTTAATTTCTGACTATATTAGACATCAAAATCATCTCATACGATGCTATTGCATATCTAAATATACCCATTGATCAATGTTCTTAAAAGAATACACACAAACCACATTTTGAATAACAGCTGTTGACAAATATAAACAAAGACATGTGGCACATCGAGCCATTTGTGCAATGTACAGTAATCTTGTTTAGGACACAACACATATTTATCACAATACAAAACCAAATTGATTAGTACAAATATGTAATCATGGTGCTGTTAGAGTATGCTGATATCTATAAAGTAACTCCAACAGTGAATATGTGAATTATATATCAATATTGTCTAATCCAAAGAATGTAAAGATGAATGAATCTATTGTTTATTAAAGGGACACGGACATGATTTATTTCAATCATTGATTTCACTGTTCAAACTGTTCCAAATGATTTTACATTGACTCCTATTGTAATTGGAATGTTGCTACATTTTAATCTTAAATGCAGATAAGCAATATTGGATTCAATAAATATTGTTTGTTGAAGGTATCCACCAATCATCAATAAAACCCCAGGTTGGTCAACCAAAATTGAGCTACAGATAAACGTACATTCTTGATTTTAAAATACATTTAGCAATAGAAAATTTCACATATGATTATAGTATTATATTTAAATGTTGATTAATATTGCATGCTCTATCTGAATGACAACATTAATAATTTTAGCTCAGTGTCCCTTTAATATAAAAATATATTGATTTGACAATGTTGGTGTTAATGAATTCTCTACTCCATATGTTGATGTAATGAATGGGATTGAGCATGCAATTCCAATCTAATATGTTATTTAAGGATATCCTAAGAATTATTTAATTTTCATCTATTAAAGGGACATGAAGCTCTAAATGTGTAATTGTATACTTTTTGAAACTATGTACTACTGTTATCTGAATTTATGTGTAGTGTGATAGGAGCGCCTAAAGGTGGATTCCTGCTGCTAAAAAAGTTCTTCCCTCAAAGAGAACTAAATGGTGGATAAGAAGAAAAAATGGGGTTTATTTAGCAGCGCTAAAAAAAGCTAGGAAATGATGATACCAATCTAATTTATGTTTTATACAATCTATTTTATTTAAAAATTCTTATAACACATACAAACAACAGCAAATGCTTATCCTAATTAATAAAGGGACGTCTCCCTTATACAACACTTATAAAAACAGACTAGAACCATATAATCCTAGAATTCCAGGTATAAAGGAATTAATTCTATAGATAACATATGGCAAGCAACAAATTTCTAAGATAAATGGTGAATTGAATATTTAAAAGGCACAAATGTATCAGTCCTAACAGCTTTACAGTTCTTCAGTAACAAATACAGTTATAAAGTTACACAGTTACTTTCCTTGGACATATAATTGGCTCAGGTGTGCTGGATAGTTAAAAAGGCAAAAAACAGCCAATATTCTGATTTAGGTGCCAAAGCAATCGTGGTTAATGGAAATGGTTAATTTAACAGATGAATACCTTGATGTCTTTAAAGTTCAGTTTCCGTGTTTTAAAAAACGTAGTGAAAATTAGTGTAGAGGTACCTTAATCTGTCCTGGTTGGGAAGAATAAAGAATAAAGAATAGATAATTGATAAAGCCCAGAAGGGTGAAACGCGTTGAATGGGACCTGCTACACTCTACTAAACTTCATTTACTACTGTCACAAAGCTGTGTGACCCTGCAACTTTAAACTTTTCTGCCGACCCTGCAAGTTAAAATCTACCTTTGGTAACTTCAGGGAATACGGTGTTACTGCTAAACACTGACCAAAGATTTCTTCAAACCTTAAGAAGTCTGAGGGAACCCAGATGAAAACAATATTTGGGCTATAAGAAGAAAGGAAAACAAAAAAAAGGATAACTACATCACCAGAACGGAACATCACCCCTGACCTCTGAATCAAAGAGAAGGTCAGGTGACTTATCAGAAGCACCAGGAACAAACAGTCTGTGAATCCCTCACAGTGAAAAATATCAGCGGTTGCAACCAGGACAGATTAAGGTACCTCTACACTAATTTGCACTACGTTTTTTAAAACACGCAAACGGAACTTTAAAGACATCAAGGTATTCATCTGTTAAATTAACCATTTCCATTAATCACGATTGCTTTGGCACCTAAATCAGAATATTGGCTGTTTTTTGCCTTTTTAACTATCCAGCACACCTGAGCCAATTATATGTCCAAGGAAAGTAACTGTGTAACTTTATAACTGTATTTGTTACTGAAGAACTGTAAAGCTGTTAGGACTGATACATTTGTGCCTTTTAAATATTCAATTCACCATTTATCTTAGAAATTTGTTGCTTGCCATAATGTTATCTATAGAATTAATTCCTTTATACCTGGAATTCTAGGATTATATGGTTCTAGTCTGTTTTTATAAGTGTTGTATAAGGGAGACGTCCCTTTATTAATTAGGATAAGCATTTGCTGTTGTTTTTATGTGTTATAAGAATTTTTAAATAAAATAGATTGTATAAAACATAAATTAGATTGGTATCATCATTTCCTAGCTTTTTTTAGCGCTGCTAAATAAACCCCATTTTTTCTACTGTTATCTGAACACATGATTTTAACTTTTGTAAAAATGCCAATTTATGCATAAAAAAACAGCCGGATAATACCAGTAATGCATTGTTTAACCTAAACCAAAATCCATTTTTTTTAAAAGAACTAAAACAATAGACTGAACCAATGTAGATCATAAAATGTTTAAACAAAACAATAAAATCACGTTTAAAAATCATTCTATGTAAAATTTAGTTGGCATGTCCCTTAAATGACGTGATCAATTTCAAAAATGGAATCTATAATTTAAAAATCTAAATATATGCAAAAGTGTGTGTATTTTTTAAAAATGTATACAAATAAGATTAAGCAATACACAAGGGAAGAATATAAATTGGACATTCAAAGAATCTTACATTAAAATTAAGACATCCAGAATAGATGGGATATCTTAAATTCCAAACAAAATCAGAGTAGTCTTACAATGTAATCCTATTTTTTGTTTTATTTATTCTTATTTGCAAAAAGTTTTAAAATCCATTTTGCAGATACATATAAATATTGAACAATGTGGATTTCGTATGTAATGTTCTGTCCATGTTTCTAAGACAAATGTCAATTAAAATGAGACATACCATACTGTGACAAGCCCTGCCTTGAGGATCCAGCACCAACATCCAGATCTGTAATATATTAAATGAGGATTGGATATCATTAATACAAATCATGCCATGTTTAAAATCTTTACATTATTAGCAAATCAATTAAAAACTATTAATCCTTTGGTAGTCCCATGAGTTAATTGTTTCCTCAATTAAATTCATGATAAATATATCCTGTACTCTTATTTTCAATCAGTTGTGTTGTTTACTGTAGCTTAAATTATTTTGTTGTGTTAATTCATTCTCATCAATTGATGGGCATATGTTATAATTTTTTTGGATTCTGCTTTTTTATTTTTTTATTATGTCTAATATTGAAAATAAGAATACTGTATTCTTCACATATATAATAATTCACATTTCATTTTGACCAACATATGTAAAGCAATGCCACTTACAGCAAACCCATGTTAACGTGTATGCGCAATTCCATTTTTGCGATCATTGCGCAATGATTCCAAGCGGAATTACGCATCCGTCATTTGACCAACATGTGTAAAGCAATGCCACTTTCAGCAAACCCATGTTAACGTGTATGCGCAATTCCATTTTCGCGATCATTGCGCAATGATTCCAAGCGGAATTACGCATCCGTCATTTGACCAACATGTGTAAAGCAATGCCACTTACAGCAAAC
This sequence comes from Bombina bombina, assembly GCF_027579735.1. Lineage (NCBI taxonomy): Eukaryota > Metazoa > Chordata > Amphibia > Anura > Bombinatoridae > Bombina > Bombina bombina. The sequence continues at coordinate 850,181,914 of NC_069503.1, forward strand.
CCATGTTAACGTGTATGCGCAATTCCATTTTCGCTCTGTGACGCATATTCTGTAGAGCGCAAGAAACATCATTCCTATTTCATGTGTCACTAATCTAAAATCAGATATCTAAACATCATATGTAGTGTATGTTGTGAGATCTGTATAGGTTTAGTATCTGACTATATACACATTTAAAAAAAAAATTAAAATATTAAGATATTATATGAAGTTGGATAGTTACCTGGTTCAGATTCTCCATCATCTCCTCCCAGGCCACCGGACGGAGAAGCAGCTGCCCTGGCCCCCGCGTCAAGACTTTAAGATCCCGCAGCTGGGAGGGAAGAAGAGGAGGCCGAGGATGGCGAGGATCGAAATCTTTTGGGGACCCGGAGATTGAGGAACTCGCATAAAGTCACCTCATAAGGGAGTAGGTATAGTTTCCGCGGGGCCTTTCTTTGGCCCCCTCTTTTATGGGCTTGTACCCAGTCCCTTATGAGGTTGACTTTTTTTGTTAATCGCAACCTCATATCTCAGAATCTCCTCATGATTTGATCCTGGCTCCTCTGGACGTCACACACCAATCTAACCGCATTGGTGATAGACTCCCAGAGGGCCTTCTTAACAGGCGCATCTGTCAACCTCCTCTTGTTCCCAAACAGCTGGGGATAAAAGTCCTTGACGGCGTGGACCAGTGCAGCGCTCTCCTGCTTGGTGAACCTGGGAGCTGACATGCCTGCTGGGTTTTCGGATATGCTGGATATATATATAAATTATATATACAGTACGCCTGCAGGCATTAGAGAACTGACAAAGATGGCAACGTGTAATGGACTTTTATATGGTGAAGTAAACATGAGATGCACCATGGGACAAGTTATCTGTACATCTGATTGGATAAAAGTTTGAAATATTGTTAGAATGTCTGTGAGACCATCCTGACTCAAGTTGTGTTTGTGTGATGAACTCTGATTGGCCGTTCCTTAATGTTTCATATCTTAGTAACTTCCTTACACATAACTCCTGGTGGTGCTGTAACTTCATTTTTCATGTAGACTTATTTGTAACTCATGGGCCTGTCATGCGGATATGTGTAACGCAGATTTAATATCCGTGATCCGTTAAATATTAATGATACAATTCTATTTAAAATCTAATACTGTCACATTATTAAATGTTGTATACATTTTTCGGTTTAATAACGGTCTGTTTCTTTAATACAAATACACATTTAATATTGTATGTCTTTATTGTTCATAAAATCCATTTATTTACTTATTGTGAAGTATTGATATTGCTCTATTAAATGTATTTCATAATGCACATTGATTGTGTGCTATTGCGTGACATTAGACTCTAATGTTTAAAGATGCTAATCTGGTGTTTCAAGATGCGTTTCCCACGCAATATTTCTGAATGTTCAAATTCAGGTTATAATGTCAGTAACTTTGATAATCTGTTTATAAATGTTAAACTACAGGTTTGTTTGTTATTAGTAAATAAACCTCGAGCTTGTATTTGTCTAAACTGCTCATATATGTTATTGTGCAATGGCGTCTTTATTTTTAAATAGACATTACAAACAAACAATTGTATCAAATGATCTGTAGAGATAGAAAATTGTTTAGACTTTAAAATGTAAATCAATTTATCTTAGTATTTAGATATCCTCAACAGAAGAAATTTAAATGCACATGGTTGAGCCAATCACATAAGGCATCTCTGTGCATCCACCAATCTTCATCTACTGAGCCTATCTCGATATGCTTTTCAAGCAAAGTATGTCAAGATAAGAAGAGAAGTAAATACACTCTTTAAATCTCTTAAAGGGACACTGTCCAAACAAATTTAGCGTTCGTGATTCAGATTGAGCATGAAATGTTAAGCAACTTTATAATTTATTCCAATTCTCAAATGTTAAGAATTATCTTGTTATCTTTCTTTGCAAATCAATAATGATATTTTAGATTACGGACAATTGTTGCAAAAAACCTGGGTTGTCCTTGATGATTGTTGGATAAATTAATCCAACCAAAAAAACCAAGTTCTGTCCAGAGTACTGAAGCAAATAAACTATCTATTTAATGCCTTATTTTTAAATTAATGATAGCAACATCACAAGGAACATTCATAATATGAGACAATTTTTAAAGTTGCTTAAAATAGAATACTCATTCAGAATGTATAAATCATTAATTTTTTAACTGTCTCCATTTAAGTATATTTTGAGTTCATGTCCCTTTAAAGAGAAATTTCACAATAATGCTTGAAAAATCAGAAACCTAGGCACCTTCCTTTTGCTAAATTAGTATAACATATGAGTAAAGCATATTTAGATTAACTTCTGGATTGTTTTACACACTGACTGAAATATATATTGTAAAGGATGTATTTCGGAGTCTTCAGCTTAGAGGGACATTAAGCTATATGTTATGTATGCATTTTGGATAAGATTATAATATTTGAACAACTTAATATGTTTTGTTATTCAATCATTAGATTGTAATGATATATATTCTTGGATTAAATACATATCTACATAGGCTATTTTGATGCTGATTGTTGGTTGCACATAGATGCCTTATGTAATTGACTAAGATATGTGCATTGATGTATCTTTTTCGAAGTATATTTAAAGACTGAATGTAATTCTATAGTACTTTCTAAATATGTTTAAATTCTTTTATGAATTATTTAAAAATCAATACACAATATAATTTGTGAATGTCCCTTTAAGGACCAAAACATTTGGAATGTTGATTTAACATTGTCAAAATAAACTAAAGGGGAATGAAAATTATATATAGATATGTGATGTCTAACCCAAGAGGTAAGATTTTAAAAACAACATAATATTAATAACTATAGTTAAATGACTCCACTAGAAAATTAAATCTATTAACCTGGCATCCAATAACTAGCTTGTGAAAAATATGAAGTTAAATGACCTACCATTTATAAATGTACAAATTAAAAAAGTTTAGAAAATAATGTTTTGAGATACCTAAGGAAGATACAAGATCTTATAAAATTAATTTTACATTCAACAACACTGTCACTTTAATGTAATTGAACCACTTCCCCTTCTTAAAAGTGAAACAAAATAATTTATGTCAAATTTTGACTACATATCCGAATTTTTTTTTAACATCTAAGAATTTCAAAAGAAAAGCATCGATGGATCTCACTCCCCAATTAATTTAAAAAAGATAGTTTAATTTAATATTCTCTGAATCAGTGGATTTTAAAAAATTAATGCATTATTTGATCTTATGCATGTGCTTGTCAAACAGCCAACTACCAGTCATGGGAGTCAAATTGTTTTTTATTGACAGATTATATGGATATTTATTATAATCTGTTCAAAAGAGTGTATTTAATAATAAAATGTTTATTATTACCATTTAAAAAATTAAAAGTTTCTGAAACAAAAACAAAAAATATATTCCTGGAAGTCATCAGATGACAATCTGAAATTAAAAAAGATAATTTTAACAAAGTTAATACACACGTTGTCAAATATTCATAAAATACATTTACAATCATCTTGTGTCTATGCTCTAACTTTGTTCTACATTTTATCAAGATATTTATTAATTAAATTTAAAAATAAATAAAATAAACATACACCATTATATTGTGTAATAAAAATTAAATTTAAATATCTGAATTTCTAATTATACATAATAATGTATATCACATTTCAATAATATATATGTATGCTGAACATAAATGTAATATTTCATGTCCATTCAAATACCTCTATATCAACTATAATATGTATTCCTTTTTCTGATTGTGATCCCTAAATATCTAATTATGAACTAAATATGACTAATGTATGTAAGCTACTAATATTCAACATTCTTCCTGTGATTCTTAACTAGCATGCATTGGTACACCAACCTGGATAATGCATGGTCTTTGAAAGTCAATTCAGGGGTAAACAGTTGATCTTCAATAGGTGTCTTATTCATCAGTTCATAAAATAGAGGACTGAAATACCATCTAAAAAAGTAAAATCATCTAAGTGTCTGATTGTGATCCCTAAATATCTAATTATGAATTAAATATGATTAATGTATGTAAGCTACTAATATTCAACATTCTTCCTGTGATTCTTAACTAGCATGCATTGGTACACCAACCTGGATAATGCATGGTCTTTGAAAGTCAATTCAGGGGTAAACAGTTGATCTTCAATAGGTGTCTTATTCATCAGTTCAAAAATAGAGGACTGTGAAATACCATCTAAAAATTAGAAAATAATCTAAGTGTCTCCAATAGGATGCCTCCACAGCCTTATTCTATCAAATAGTTGGCACTTACCATGTGAACATGTCTTTGTATGGTTTTCAAGGTCAGCAGATTTGAAAGATAATGCCAGACATGATCCCATTGGTATACTTCAATTTCAATCTTGGCTTTTTCCACTGTCAGTCTGGGCAATCTTCACTGTCAGGCTTCTAATTCTTCCCTTTCAGTGTTTAGATTAAGTCAGCTCAATAATGGCAGAAAAAGTTTAATAAAAATTACTACAAGTGTGTGAATCAGTTCTGTACCCCTCTACCACCCCCCATTTCATAATCAATTTCTGTCACTAGCTTACTAAGCGTGTGTAGCATCTTGTGTTATGTTCTATCAAGTGTGAAGATGAGTCATATTGAGCATAACGAACCTCTAATGTGTGACATTGAACCATAGTCATGATAGAGGATAGTTATGCTAGAGGATACCTTTCTGAGTATTTACATTTTAAGTAATGTGTAAACTAAATACTAGTTTACAAAATGTATGCCATATGATGTATTTGTGTACAATTCATGCCAGCAACAGTCCATACATTTATACTTACCAGCTGAAGTCCTCTTTAAAAACCAGGTGGCAAAGACTCGCTACAGGACCCAATGCCCAGAGCATCACCTATATTAATAAATGAAACACATTTTTAGCATTTGATGAACAATCCTAACATGTTTGCACAATTCTCTACTTGTCATTTCCCTACAGTTTACATATATTGACAATACTCCAGTCTAACTTCTATTATTTACCGTCTAAAGTGGCGGTTGATGATGTCTGCTCTGACATTGAGCCCCTCGTCCCGGAATGGCCCCTCTAAAACAGGATCATCCTCCTCATCTCTGAGGAGGTTTCGGTGCGCCGGGACGCCCTGCAGCATCCCAGCCCGCTGTGCAATATTATGCAGGACGCTACAGGCTACAACGATCTTAGCCACCTTCTTTGGGTTGTACTGGAGGGCTCCTCCCGACCTGTCCAGGCACCTGAATCTCATCTTCAGGAGCCCGAACATCCGTTCAACCACCGCCCTGGTTCTCTTATGAGCCCTATTGTAGCGCTCCTCAGACACATCAGTTGGGCTACGCAAGGGGGTAATGAGCCAAGGCCGGCTCATGTACCCAGAATCACCTATAAATTATGAACAGAACATAATTCAAACAGAATCCTCAAAATAGTATTTGGAGTCCAATAAAACTTTTTGTACACGATAATCCACTAACAAATGTTTAATTTGTAAAAGAATAATCTAGTTCAATATTATTCTCTATCTTCCCATTTCAGCTAAGACATGCTACATATGCGTATTTCTCCTAAACCAGACCATGTGTAAAATGGCAACTAAATGGTTACATTGCATTCTCTATCTGAGCATTTAAGGTAAGACATGCTACATATCTGCATTGAACGAAAAGTAGACATTAGCGGAAAGAGACAATGACATGGTTAAATTGCATTAGCTAATATCTTCCCATTTCAGCTAAGACATGCTACATATGCGTATTTCTCCTAAACCAAACCTTGTGTAAAATGGCAACTAAATGGTTACATTGCATTCTCTATCTGAGCATTTAAGGTAAGACATGCTACATATCTGCATTGAACTAAAAGACATTAGCGGAAAGAGACAATGACATGGTTAAATTGCATTAGCTAATATCTTGCCATTTCAGCTAAGACATGCTACATATGCATATTTCTACTAAACCAAACCTTGTGTAAAATGCAAACTAAATGGTTACATTGCAATCTCTATCTGAGAATTTAAGGTAAGACATGCTACATATCTGCATTGAACTAAAAGACATTAGCGGAAAGAGACAATGACATGGTTAAATTGCATTAGCTAATATCTTGCCATTTCAGCTAAGACATGCTACATATGCATATTCTTACTAAACCAAACCTTGTGTAAAATGCAAACTAAATGGTTACATTGCAATCTCTATCTGAGCATTTAAGGTAAGACATGCTACATATCTGCATTGAACTAAAAGACATTAGCGGAAAGAGACAATGACATGGTTAAATTGCATTAGCTAATATCTTGCCATTTCAGCTAAGACATGCTACATATGCGTATTTCTCCTAAACCAAACCTTGTGTAAAATGCAAACTAAATGGTTACATTGCATTCTCTGAGCATTTAAGGTAAGACATGCTACATATCTGCATTGAACTAAAAGTATACATTAGCGGGAAAATAAAATAAATGGTTAACATTACGCTAACATTTTAAAACTACAGTGGCAATTGTCAAACTAATTAACCATGTTGTGCACAAATACTCACCAACGAGATAACCAGGGGGCATTTGTCTTTCCTCAAACGGTCTCCACAGGGACGACAGAGAGAGGATGCGGGCATCATGACAAGCTCCTCCAAAATTCGCACACACATGCATAATCCTCATCCGTGCGTCACAAACATACTGCACGTTGAGGCTATGAAAATGTTTGCGATTTCTGAAGGGCAAGTCATCAATTGGAGCACGCAGCGCAATGTGGGTACAATCAATGGCTCCCAAGACATTGGGCAATTCAGCAATATCAAAGAATTCCCGCTTCAGGCGCCTCCAATCACCATCATTCTGTGGGAATCCTATGTATTGCTTACTGATACGTACCATGGCGTCCAGAAAGTTATCAAACACCACAGAGAATGTACCTTGAGACAGGCCATGCATGTACATTTCTCCGGATTGAAAACTCCCGGAGGCCAGGACGTATAGACAACTTAGCATCTTACTCATGGCGGGAACAGCAGTCCTTATTCTTATACGTGGCTCCAAATGAGGTTTAAGAAGATTGTAAAGGCCAATGAGCTGTTCGCGATTGAGCCGATACTTATCATAAACCTCAAAGTCGCTCATGTTTTCCAAGGTGGGTCTCACCCTGTAGACAGGAGGACCTTGAACCAGACGACCCCTTCGTCTCAGTCTGAGCCGCCGAGGCTGCCTGATTCGATCAACAGCTAGTTCGCCAATAGCAGCACCAGCAGTGTCTACCATGTCATCGTCATCCATCTTTCAAAACAGCGTAACAAGGTATGCACTTGATCTGATGTGGATCACAAGTGATGCTTTGGCCATGTTGTTTGGGGGATTTATAGTACAATTAGTCCAATGGTAGTGAGTTTGTAATGATTGCTAATTGTATTCACTTGTTTGTATGTGAGCGGCGCGAATGCTTTCACAGTGGGCGTTTTTTTGTTGTTTGCTGAAATGTTGTTTTCCAACAATGAATCTCAATGTGAAAGTGTCAAATATCACACATACAGTGCATGTTTGTAATGTTTGATCATTATGCGTAATCAATATTTTTTAAACGCGATCTTATAGTAACAAGCACACGTCCAGGCTAACATGAATGAAAGTGCATAGTTGTGTATAATGTGCATCGAATGTGATCGATCAATGTTGCTGCAATATTGTTTGTAAACGATAAAGTAACATCTGCCATCTGTAGTATTGTATATATATATAAGTGATTGCCGAGCAGTCAATATTGTATGCGTCCCTTTAAAATGGCACTAATACTGAATAACTTCTGGCTGTCATCTGTAGTATTGTATATATAAGTGATTGCCGAGCTGTCAATATTGTATGCGTCCCTTTCGAATCGCACTAATGCTGAATAACTTCCGTCTGTCATCTGAAGTATTGTATATACAGGGAGTGCAGAATTATTAGGCAAGTTGTATTTTTGAGGATTAATTTTATTATTGAACAACAACCATGTTCTCAATGAACCCAAAAAACTCATTAATATCAAAGCTGAATATTTTTGGAAGTAGTTTTTAGTTTGTTTTTAGTTTTAGCTATTTTAGGGGGATATCTGTGTGTGCAGGTGACTATTACTGTGCATAATTATTAGGCAACTTAACAAAAAACAAATATATACCCATTTCAATTATTTATTTTTACCAGTGAAACCAATATAACATCTCAACATTCACAAATATACATTTCTGACATTCAAAAACAAAACAAAAACAAATCAGTGACCAATATAGCCACCTTTCTTTGCAAGGACACTCAAAAGCCTTCCATCCATGGATTCTGTCAGTGTTTTGATCTGTTCACCATCAACATTGCGTGCAGCAGCAACCACAGCCTCCCAGACACTGTTCAGAGAGGTGTACTGTTTTCCCTCCTTGTAAATCTCACATTTGATGATGGACCACAGGTTCTCAATGGGGTTCAGATCAGGTGAACAAGGAGGCCATGTCATTAGATTTTCTTCTTTTATACCCTTTCTTGCCAGCCACGCTGTGGAGTACTTGGACGCGTGTGATGGAGCATTGTCCTGCATGAAAATCATGTTTTTCTTGAAGGATGCAGACTTCTTCCTGTACCACTGCTTGAAGAAGGTGTCTTCCAGAAACTGGCAGTAGGACTGGGAGTTGAGCTTGACTCCATCCTCAACCCGAAAAGGCCCCACAAGCTCATCTTTGATGATACCAGCCCAAACCAGTAGTCCACCTCCACCTTGCTGGCGTCTGAGTCGGACTGGAGCTCTCTGCCCTTTACCAATCCAGCCACGGGCCCATCCATCTGGCCCATCAAGACTCACTCTCATTTCATCAGTCCATAAAACCTTAGAAAAATCAGTCTTGAGATATTTCTTGGCCCAGTCTTGACGTTTCAGCTTGTGTGTCTTGTTCAGTGGTGGTCGTCTTTCAGCCTTTCTTACCTTGGCCATGTCTCTGAGTATTGCACACCTTGTGCTTTTGGGCACTCCAGTGATGTTGCAGCTCTGAAATATGGCCAAACTGGTGGCAAGTGGCATCTTGGCAGCTGCACGCTTGACTTTTCTCAGTTCATGGGCAGTTATTTTGCGCCTTGGTTTTTCCACACGCTTCTTGCGACTCTGTTGACTATTTTGAATGAAACGCTTGATTGTTCGATGATCACGCTTCAGAAGCTTTGCAATTTTAAGAGTGCTGCATCCCTCTGCAAGATATCTCACTATTTTTGACTTTTCTGAGCCTGTCAAGTCCTTCTTTTGACCCATTTTGCCAAAGGAAAGGAAGTTGCCTAATAATTATGCACACCTGATATAGGGTGTTGATGTCATTAGACCACACCCCTTCTCATTACAGAGATGCACATCACCTAATATGCTTAATTGGTAGTAGGCTTTCGAGCCTATACAGCTTAGAGTAAGACAACATGCATAAAGAGGATGATGTGGTCAAAATACTCACTTGCCTAATAATTGTGCACACAGTGTATAAGTGATTGCCGAGCTGTCAATATTGTATGCGTCCCATTAAAATCGCAATAACACTGAAGATCTTCCTGCTGCCATCTGTAGTATTGTATATATAAGTGATTGCTTAGCTGTCAATATTGTAAGCGTCCCTTTAAAATCGCAATAATAATTCAGAACTTCCGGCTGTCATCTGTAGTATTGTATATATAAGTGATTGCCGAGCTGTCAATATTGCATGCGTCCCTTTAAAATCGCACTAATGCTGAATAACTTCCGGCTGTCATCTGTAGTATTGTATATATAAGTGATTGCCGAGCTGTCAATATTGTATGCGTCCCTTTCAAATCGCAATAATAATTCAGAACTTCTCGTCTGCCATCTGTAGTATTGTATATATAAGTGATTTCCGAGCTGTCAATATTGTATGCGTCCCTTTAAAATCGAAATAAGAATTCAGAACTTCCCGTCTGTCATCTGTAGTATTGTATATATAAGTGATTGCCGAGCTGTCAATATTGTATGCGTCCCTTTCAAATCGCAATAATAATTCAGAACTTCTCGTCTGCCATCTGTAGTATTGTATATATAAGTGATTTCCGAGCTGTCAATATTGTATGCGTCCCTTTAAAATCGAAATAAGAATTCAGAACTTCCCGTCTGTCATCTGTAGTATTGTATATATAAGTGATTGCCGAGCTGTCAATATTGTATGCGTCCCATTCAAATGGCACTAATACTGAATAACTTCCGGCTGTCATCTGTAGTATTGTATATATAAGTGATTGCCGAGATGTCAATATTGTACGCGTCCCATTAAAATTTGCATAATAATTTTGAACTTCCGGCTGTCATTTGTAGTATTGTATATATAAGTGATTTGCGATCTGACAATATTTATTAATTGTCCCATTCAAATCTCCATAATAATGCTGTTCCAAACTGTTATTTACGTATATGTTGTATTGTTGTATTGTAGTATTGAGTGGTAAATTTCTGAAAGGGGCGGTACAGTCGTGAATCTGTGATGTGTATGGTTGAATCTTCTAATTACGTCATGATATTATTAACCTGCCTATGTAGTTCTGAAATCCTCATTATGTTGTTGTATTGTGCTACATTGTTATTGTGTGCTGAATAAAATCTAAATGTGTGCTTTGTGGTTGCGTGATGGGTGATGCGTGTTATGTACATGTACGTATATATTGTGATTGTGTCCCACATATGCTGACTTCTATATAGCCGTCTGGCATTGTTGTTCCTTCCCATAAAGTGACATCTGTAATCTGGTGTAATGATGTTCTTGTTGTACGTAATTCCTAATGGTTTCTGGTGATGGAATCATGATGTTAAAAGTACAGTAAAATCCATATGTTCTGTTTTGTGATTCCTAGAGAGAATGTAATGTGTTTTTCCCCCATCATTTGAATGCACATGAGTGAATGTTAAAAGTAATGTATGTGCATCCATGACTGATCATGTGTTAAGCCTATGTAGATATGCAGTTGCTGCAAGCATATGAGTTGAATAAATGAAATGCAATAATAAAGGTAAATGAGAATTGTTTCCCATTGTGTAGTGTTTGTGAATCCTGAAAAGTTTACATTATTTTTGTGTCCGTTTAAATGTAATATTTTGATAAAAAAAAGTTTGTTACTAGTGATATTGATTTGTAGTTGATGTAATATAAAAGTCTGAAACAATTTAATGGTGTTGTGAATATTCAATAAGTACAATCCATAAATCCACCATAGGGAAATAGTCATTTGTTGATCTATTTATCATAGCTGGGTCTAACGCATAAAAGCATGTATTTTCTAGCGCTGGTATTTGGAGTTTTTCGGTCTACGCTATTTGCGTGCGTTAGGGAAATGTGGGTTTCGCGTGCACGAGCACGTCTTCCCAATAGAAGTCAATGGAGGCTCTAAAATTTGGTAATTTTTTTTTTCAAAGACTGGTTTTCCTCGTAAAGTGAGTGACGTCATGAGCTTGTGTGAAAAAGTAACTAAATCGTGTTCTTTTTGTAATAAATAAATATTTTTTGCATGTCATGTGGTGTATATTGTTTGTATGCATCGATGAGTGTATATTCGTGATAATCTTATTAGTTAGATGTAGGTATATGAGGGTCTTTTCCCGTGTGTCAATGTAAGTCAATGGGAAAATGGATTTGTGTAGTTTTTTTCTAACACCCGAGATCTCGCAACTTTGATCCTTTGTATTTTGATGAAAAATTAATAAATCTTAAAAATAAATATAGTGTAGTGTTTGTATGAGTGTAAGTGTACTTTGTGTAATATTTGTTTTGTGATTCATGAATGTTTATTTTGTCGGTATATGTTTACTACTGGGTCTGAGGTGTCGGTAGAAATTTGAGCGTTGGGTGATTTTTGAGTGTCCTTAAGAAACCAGCGTTAGGGGCCTCTAACGCTGGTTTTCACGGATAACGCCAAACTCCAAATCTAGGCCTATATTACAGAAAATAATAACCAAATTACAGAATTTTAAACTAATTACACCTAATCTAATAGCCCTCTTAAAATAAAAAAAGCCCCCCAAAATAAAAAAAACCCCTAGCCTAAACTAAACTACCAATAGCCCTTAAAAGGGCCTTTTGCGGGGCATTGCCCCAAAGTAATCAGCTCTTTTACCTGTAAAAAAAAAATACAAACAAACCCCGCAACAGTAAAACCTACCACCCACACAACCAACCCCCCAAATAAAATACTAGCTAAAAAAAGCTAAGCTTCCCATTGCCCTGAAAAGGGCATTTGGATGGGCATTGCCCCGCTCTTTTGCAAGCTGGGAGATGTCTTCATCCAAGCCGGGCGAAGTAGTCCTCCAGATGGGCAGAAGTCTTTATTCAAGCCGGGCAGAAGTGGTCCTCCAGACGGGCAGAAGTTTTCATCCAGGCATCTTCTATCTTCATCCATTCGGCTCGGAGTGGGTCTATCTTCAAGACATCCAACACGGAGCATCCTCTTCTTCCGACGACTAAAACAGAATGAAGGTACCTTTAAGTGACATAATTCAAGATGGTGTCCCTTAGATTCCGATTGGCTGATAGAATTCTTTCAGCCAATCGGAATTAAGGTTGAAAAAATCCTATTGGCTGATGCAATCAGCCAATCGGATTGAAGTTCAATCCTATTGGCTGATCCTATCAGCCAATAGGATTGAGCTTGCATTCTATTGGCTGATTGGAATAGCCAATAGAATGCAAGCTCAATCCTATTGGCTGATTGGATCAGCCAATAGGATGAAAGCTCAATCCCATTGGCTGATTGCAACAACCAATAGGATTTTTTCAACCTTAATTCCGATTGGCTGATAGAATTATATCAGCAAATCGGAATTCAAGGGACGTCATCTTGGATGACGTCATTTAAAGGGAAACTTCATTGTTCAGAAGACGTTGTCAGAAGAGGATGCTCCGCAGCAGATGTCTTGAAGATGGAGCCACTCCGCACCGGATGGATGAAGATAGAAGATGCTGTCTGGATGAAGACTTCTGCCCGGTTGGATGAAGACTTAGGCCCGGTTGGAAGAAGACTTCTGCCAGCTTCGCTGAGGACTTCTGCCGCTTCGTTGAGGATGGATGTCGGATCTTCAAAAACTGTAAGTGGATCTTCGTGGGGGTTGGTTGTGTGGGTGGTGGGTTTTACTGTTTGGGGGGTATTTGTATTTTTATTTACAGGTAAAAGAGCTGATTTCTTTGGGGCAATGCCCCGCAAAAGGCCCTTTTAAGGGCCATTGGTAGTTTATTGTAGGCTAGGGTTTTTTTTATTTTGGGGGGAGCTTTTTTATTTTGATAGGGCTATTAGATTAGGTGTAATTAGTTTAAATATTTGATCATTTCTTTTTTATTTTGTGTAACTTAGTCTTTTTTATTTTGTGTAACTTAGTGTTTTTTATGTTGTGTAACTTAGTTGTTATTTTTTTGTAACAGTAATTTTTTATTGTAGATTTAAATAATTTAAGTAGGGTTAGGTTTTTAAAAATGTAATATAGTTAATTTAATTTGTAGTTTAATGTAATTTTAGTATAATAGTTAGGGTAGATTAATTAATAGTTTAATATAGTTTAATGTAATTTTAGTGTAATAGTTAGGGTAGGTTAATTAGTAGTTTAATATAGTTTAATGTAATTTTAGTATAATAGTTAGGGTAGGTTAATTAGTAGTTTAATATAGTTTAATGTAATTTTAGTATAATAGTTAGGGTAGGTTAATTAATAGTTTAGAATTATTTCATTTTAATTCTAAAGGTAAGTTTTAATTTATTATAAGATAGGGATGAGTCAATATTTAATGTAAAGTTAGAGGGTTGTTAGGTTTAGGGGTTAGTAGGTTAATTTAGTTTATGGCGATGTGGGGGGCTGGCGGTTTAGGGGTTAATAGGTTTAGTAAGTGGTAGTGATGTGGGAGGCCAGGGTTTTAGGGGTTAATACATTTATTTAGTTACGGAGGGCTCCGGGAGCGGCGGTTTAAGGGGTTATTATATTTATTTAGTTGCGGTGGGCTCAGGGAGCAGCGGAATAGGGGTTAATATTTTTATTTAGTTGCGGCGGGGTCCGGGAGCAGCGGCATAGTGGTTAATAACTTTATTAGAGTTGCGGTGTGCTCCAGGAGTGGGGGGATAGGGGTTAAACATTTTAGTATAGTGGCGGTATTTAGTGACAGGGTATAAATAAATTTGGCAAAAAGCCGAATAGCAGCGGGATCGATGACTGTTAGTTAAAGGGACAGTATACACTCATTTTCATATAACTGCATGTAATAGACACTACTATAAAGAATAAGATGCACAGATACCGATATAAAAATCCAGTATAAAACGGTTTAAAAACTTACTTAGAAGCTGTCAGTTTGGCTCTGTTAAAATGGTAGCTGGAAAGCCCACTCCAAGTGGCAAATAAGACACTCCCCCCCCCTCCCCCTTCTTTTGCATATGAAAAGACCCTTTACACAAACAGGAGCAAGCTGGAGAAGGTAGCTGACGGTATTCACATAAAACTTTGGGGCTTGGTTAGGAGTCTGAAAATCAGAGCAATGTTATTTAAAAATAAGCAAAACTATACATTTATTTAAAAAACAACTTTATGGGCTATATAAATAGATCATCTACAAAACATTTATGCAAAGAAAAAATGAGTGTATAATGTCCCTTTAACAACAGTCCGCTGTTCATCGCCCCGTACTTGGTGTGCGGCTTTTTAACAGCTTTTTTGATAAATATGGAGAGCGTATTCAGGTCCGCGGCCGCCATGTTAGGCGATGTTAGGCAAGCGTATTGGTGCGGCGTATGCAGCATAGTTGACGGCTTGATAAGTAGGCCTCTAGGTCTTCACTTTTGCAAACGTGCAATAATCGGTTTGCCCTTGAGGGAACTTGCTTACTTTCAACCTGTAAGGTATAGTTCTAGCCCTGTGTTAAGAGGGAAGAAGAGACATAAAAAAAGGATAAAGAATAAAAGATGATAGGCATACTGCACTACAATTACTTTTGGACTTCAAATTGATTAAGTGGAGAATCATTTTTTAAACATTGTAAAAAATGCATTGTACATTCATGATTTATTTTGCCTGCTCTCACTGTAAATTACTTATGCAAATAATGTTTTTCCCCTCTATATAAAAAGGCTGGAGAACATGATAGACAAGAAACATACAGACAAGAAAATGAAACAATAATACATTATCATGGTCATTTCTTTCATGATAAAATATCAAGTTAAAGCAGTTGAAATCAATACAGAAACTAACAGGAAATGCATGTTTGTTCATAATTGATCCCTATGGATTAATTGCTCAAGGGCTGATAAATTCCCACTCTCTTGGTGGATAGAGAAACTCAATCACAAACAATACATTTGAAAACACTAAATTCTCTTTGCAACTGAGACATAATGATTATATTGTCTATTTATTTATTTAATTCAGCAAGAAGTTAATCTTCCTTACATATATAGTACTGAATGCAGTTATTAGTAACTTGAGTTCTTGCTGTAATCTGTAAGGAAAAGACAATAAAATAATTCAGACATCTGCTACAAGCAGTTTTTAAACGGAATCTGCATCTCCAAGGCAACACCATGAAGTAAATCAATAATTGTGAATATTATTTTGTTATGATGCTATTCTTATAGTATATGATATCAGTAAAAAAAATGCATATAATGTACGTTCTCAAGGAAAGGACAGATTGGTCTCTTAGAAGTGAAGATTTATTTGTTAATTTTTAGTGCACATGTGTATAATAGATATAGATGAAACCTATATCATATGTCAACTGCACAGAATCATTATGATTTCATATATTCAGAGAGATAAATTGTTGTGTTGCTGGTCACCTGGCAAAAGAACAGTCTTGCAGAGGGATACTCTTGTAAAAGTAAGAAAACATTTGAAATGCTGATAGCTATGCACTTATTGTGGATTCATATTAAAGGGACAGTCTAGGAGAAAAATACACTTTCATAATTCAGATAGAGCATGTAATTTTAAACAATTTTCCAATTTACTTTTATCACCAATTTTGCTTTGTTCTCTTGGTATTCTTAGTTGAAAGCTTAACCTAGGAGGTTCATATGCTAATTTCTTTGACCTTGAAGCCCACCTCTTTCAGATTGCATTTTAACAGTTTTTCACCACTAGATGGTGTTAGTTCACGTATTTCATATAGATAACACTGTGCTCGTGCACGAGAAGTTATCTGGGAGCAGGCACTGATTGGCTAGACTGCAAGTCTGTCAAAAGAACTGAAAAAAAGGGGCAGTTTGCAGAGGCTTAGATACAAGATAATCACAGAGGTTAAAAGTATATTATTATAACTGTGTTGGTTATGCAAAACTGGGAAATGGGTAATAAAGGGATTATCTATCTTTTAAAACAATAAAAATTCTGGTGTAGACTGTCCCTTTAAATGGATATACTAGTATAACAATGGAATGCTTCGTTTTAATAGACCATGTTACATGTGAGCAAATTCCTTTATTTTACTATGCGCTTAACCCATTTTAAAGGGGTTAAATACACTGTCGAATTTGTGCCCTGTGCCACTCCATATGAGACTACAAAAGATAAGCAAATGACAAGCAAGCATACATGGGTATGTTTCCTTCACTGGCAATATCCACTGGAGCAGAATGATGATATTTTACACATTTTACTATCGCCTAGATAACGGGTTTTGAGTGCTATAGGGAAATTAACTGTGGTGTTATTTAATCCCCTATAGCGCAGCCATTACAAGTTTTAAAAAACCCAGCTTGTGCGGGCAATATGGTGCTTTTAAGCTCCATACTGCACCAAAAACAAGCTCTGTTTTGATGTGCTTGTGCACGCTTTCCCCATAGACATCACCAGTGCATCACCTGTGATCACGGAAAGAAAAGCTCCGTAACGCAGCCCCATTGATGTCTATGGGGAAAAAGAAAACAATGTTTAACCCCTTAATGACCAACGATGTATGGGTACGTCCGGCACAAAAATGCAGTTAACGACCAAGGACGTACCCCATACGTCGTTGGTCTTTGAAAGCAGTGGAAGCGATCCTGATCACTTCCAGCTGCTTTCATGTTATTGCAGTGATGCCTCGATATTGAGGCATCCTGCAATAACTGTTTTTAGCCATCCGATGCAGAGAGAGCCACTCTGTGGCCCTCTCGGCATCGGCCATCGATGGCTGTTATCATTTGTGGGTGGGAGCTCATTCAGGGAGGCGGGTGGGTGATCATCTGTAGAGGAGGGGGGAGGGATCACGTGCGGGTGCATGCACGTGCACGGGTGTGCGCGTGCACGGGGACGGGTGCGCGCGTGCACGTGAGATAACTACAAACAGCATAAATATGCTGTAGATGTGAAGGTGGGAGAGAGGATTGGGGAGGGTGGGATTTTAAAATTAAGGGATCTGGGAGAGGGTGGGGGATTGGATGTTGAGGGGGGCAGCTACACTACAGAAATAAAGCAATACTTTAATTTTAATAAAATAAAATAAATTAAAAATACCTATTATTTCAAACTGGGTACTGGCAGACAGCTGCCAGTACCCAATATGGCGCACAATAAGGCGCGGGGGGGGGGGTTAAAGAGCTGTTTGGCTGTTTGGGGGGGATCAAGGAGGTTGGGGGGTTGGGGGCTAAGGGGGGTTCTACACAGCAGAATAATTTAAAAACAAAAACAAAAACAAAAAAAAAACACCCAAAAAACATTTTTATTTTAGTACTGGCAGACTTTCTGACAGTACTTAAGATGGCAGGACAATTGTGGGGTGGGGGAGGGAAGAGAGCTGTTTGGGAGGGATCAGGGGGTGGGATGTGTCAGGTGGGAGGCTGATCTCTACACTAAAGCTAAAATTAACCCTGCAAGTTCCCTACAAGCTAACCCCTTCACTGCTAGACATAATACACGTGTGGTGCGCAGTGGCATTTAGCGGCCTTCTAATTACCAAAAAGCAACACCAAAGCCATATATGTCTACTATTTCTGAACAAAAGGGATCCCAGAGAAGTATTTACAACCATTTGTAAATAAGTTTAGTGAGAAACCTAAAGTTTGTGAAAAAATTTGTGAAAAAGTAAACAATTTTTTTTATTTGATCGCATTTGGTGGTGAAATGGTGACATGAAATATACCAAAATGGGCCTAGATCAATACTTTGGGATGTCTTCTATAAAAAAAATATATACATGTCAAGGGATATTTAGGGATTCCTGAAAGATATCAGTGTCCCAATGTAACTAGCGCTAATTTTGAAAAAAAGTGGTTTGGAAATAGCAAAGTGCTACTTGTATTTATTGCCCTATAACTTGCAAAAAAAGCAAAGAACATGTAAACATTGGGTATTTCTAAACTCAGGACAAAATTTAGAAACTATTTAGCATGGGTGTTTTTTGGTGGTTGTAGATGTGCAACAGATTTTGGGGGTCAAAGTTTGAAAAATGTGTTTTTTTTCCATTTTTTCCCCTCATATTTTATTATTTTTTTATAGTAAATTATAAGATATTATGAAAATAATGGTATCTTTAGAAAGTCCATTTAATGGCGAGAAAAAACGGTTTATAATATGTGTGGGTACAGTAAATAAGTAAGAGGAAAATTACAGCTAAACACAAACACCACAAAAATGTAAAAATAGCCTTGGTCCCAAACAGTCAACAAATAGAAAAGTGCTCTGGTCACTAAGGGGTTAAACCTAACACCCTAACGTCTAAATACCCCTAATATGCTGCCCCCGACATTGCTGTTGCCTGCCTACAGTTATTAACCCCTAATCTGCCGCTCCCGATATCGCTGCCACCTAAATAAAGGTATTAACCCCTAACCTACCACTCCTGATATCGCTGCAACTATACTAAAGTTATAAACCCCTATTCCGGCACACCCCAACATCGCCCACACTATAATAAATCTATTCACCCTTATTCTGTCGCTCTCTGACATTGCCGCAACTAAATAAAGTTATTAACCCCTAATACTCTGGCCTCCCACATCACAGCCACTAAATAAACATATTAACCCCTAAACCTCCAGCCCCCACATCGCAACAACCTAAATTAAACTATTAACTCCTACACCTACCCCTAAATCTAACCCTACCCCTAAACCTAACCCTAACGTAACCTTAACCCTAACAGACCCTAACTTTAACATAATTAAAATAGATCTACAATAAACTTACAATTATTAACTAAATAATACCTATTTAAAACTAAATACTTACCTGTGAAATAAAACCTAAGCTAGCTACAATATAACTAATAATTATATTGTAGCTAGCTTGGGTTCTATTTTTATTTAACAGGTAAGTTTGCATTTATTTTAACTAGGTAGACTAGTTAGTAAAAAGTTATTAACTATTTAATAACTACCTAGTTAAAATAAATACAAAATTACCTGGGAAATAAAATCTAAGCTACCTTACACTAAAACCTAAAATTACAAAAAATAAAAAAACCTACAATTACAAAAAAAAACAAAATTATCCAAAAGAAAAAAATATTCCTATTCTAATACCCTTTTAAAAAAGCCTTAGAATAGGGTAGGGCATTTTTTTTATTTTGGGGGGATTTTTTATTTTATTAGGGGGCTTAGATTTAGTTTAAACTTCTTGTAATTTTTTATTATTTTTTGTAATTTAGTGTTTTTTTTTGTATTATAGATTAGTTTATTTAATTGTATTTTAGTTTAGCTAATTGTAGTTAATTTAATTAATTTAATGATAGTGTAGTGTTAGGTGTATTTGTAACTTAGGTTTGGATTTATTTTACAGGTAATTTTGTACTTATTTTAACTAGTTAGCTATTAAATAGCTATTAACTATTTAATAGCTATTGTACCTATTTAAAATAAATACAAAGTTGCCTGTAAAATAAATATAAATCCTAAAATAGCTACAATGTAACTATTAGTTATATTGTAGCTATATCAGGGTTAATTTTATAGGTAATATTTAGTTTTAAATAGGAATAATTTATTTAATTATAGGAATATTATGTAGTTTAATTTAAATTATATTTAAGTTAGGGGGTGTTAGGGTTAGGGTTAGACTTAGGTTTAGGGGTTAATAACTTTATTATAGTAGCGGCGACGTTGCGGGCGATTAGGGGTTAATGATAGTAGGTAAGTGGCGGCGATGTTAGGGAGTGCAGATTAGGGGTTAATAAAATTCTGTAAAATATTTTAAGAAAAAAAATGTTAATGATATAAATTCATATATGTGTCAGAGCTGCTTAGCTGAGAACAAGCAGTGCTGAATACATTTACTTGGTCTGTAGGGAAAATAATCAATTCAAAGTGGTCTCCTTTATCTCATTTTATTTATATATTGAGAAATGTTCTGTAGCATGATTTATCCTTCCCATAATTAAATACAGAATTTCAAGCCATTTTTTCTCTACAACTATTTTCTAGTATGTATTTAAATATATGTAAAAGCATTTAACTGCATTTTGATCTGCAGTATGTATCTGCCAATAGAAGCGTCAGCTCAATCTCCAAATATTGCAGGTTTAAATCTAATAATTTACAAAAGTATGAAGACCAAATTGCAGTCATAGAGACTGTGCGTTTCCCAAAACAATAACCAGGAAACCTTGGGAGAGCTTTGTTATGAAAGAAAAACATCTATGGACCACAGGTGAAGTCAATAATGCTGGAAGCTCCTTTAATCCTTAAGATCCATAAAGAAACATAGTGTACTTTATTAGGAGAGGGCATTGGATATGCCACTGGAATAATAAATGAGCTTGAAAAAGCTGCAGCTCCCAACAGAAATAGAATGTGATACAACAAAGTAAGTTTTAAATATACTGTAATAATAAATATATTTTACATTAGTTCTGTAATGTTTTACTTTTCATTTGGAAATAAAAAATGTTGTTCCATATTTATCATTAGATTATAGATATATTGTGGGCAAAACATTTCAGGTATGCATCTGAAGGTTCAGCAATTAAACGCTTAACAAAAGATGCTTAAAAAGTGTGCATAAATAAGGTTATATAAATGTTATTTATTTTTATTTTTTAAAGTATTAATGTATTTATTTCATTTTTTATTGAGGAAAATAGCTGTACAATCATAAGTATATTGCAGTTATGCATTAACAGTAATCACAGAAATTAGTACCATAACATAGCGCAGCTGTCACTATATGATATTCTGCTCTAACAAAACTGTACATTCGGTCTCATAATGTAAAAACAAAAATCACATGTTACCTCATATTTTCTCTATGACAGTAAGCACCCCCTAAGCATATTTTCTGTGAGAACGGTTAGAGTCCCCCTATGTTAAATATTGACCACTCTTGAACCCCTTAATTAGTTGTTAGAAGCTAGTGTAGGGGAAGATGGAGAAAGATAATAAAAGGGGAAAGAGGACCACGTAGGGTTCCATCATAAGAGCTGGTATGATATTACATTATATGGATTCCTCCTGAGCAATGGAGGGCGGCTCCTGTACACCAAAAAAATGTTAAGAACCTGGCGAGGTAAAGTTAGTAACTGATATGATCTTGTATGGACCTAATATACAAAGAGAGTCCATATCTAATATGCCTAATATGATATCTAATAGGTTATTTGATAAAACTTGTGGCTACATTAGGATTTTACACACCCCATGGGACCGGGTATGGCTATTGGAATTATCACAATACTCTAATGTTGTCTAGAACTGGGGAATTGAAAAGTGTAGTAGGAATTTTGACGGAGTATAGGCAACAGTATACCGTTGATCAGTGTAGGTGCTATAATATATATTGAGGTAAAGACGCCTGAATACCTCAATATAGATTAAAATGTGACACTTATATAGATAGTTTTTAAAGCATATCCTTAATATGAGGTAGCTCAGTTGGTAAATACCCTGACTACAAATAAAGCCTGTTTGAAAGATCCAAGGTCAGAGGTTCAAATCCCGGCAAGGCCGACTCAGCCATTCATCCTTCCGAGGTCGATAAAATGAGTACCATTAAATTTGGTAATAATAACAACTATTACTATTCACCTGCTGATTTTGTTAATTCCGAGAGCGAGCACTGAAAAAGTGCTTTGAGTCCCACTGGGAGAAAGGCGCTTAATAAATACTAGTTATTATATATTATTATTATTATTATATATCAGGTTAACCAATGATGTAAACTCCTAGTAAGGGGGTCCTCCTAGCAAACTCATGTGATACTACTTCAGACAATTCGACAACAGTAACATTCTCAAAGCATATTACCACCGCATTGCTGGAAGTGGCTTTAGTGTATTTATGCAATTAAAATACTTATTAGGTCTAGCAGCTCCTTGCAATTAATTAATACTACCCAGTGCACACTGGCTTTCCTCCATTTAATGTGCACTGTATGCTGTCTCGGCCGCAGGCAACACATTAACATAATAGGTAATAATGGGATAACATCAGCAATAGGAGCTATATCCTAAGTTGTAACAGTGATGTGAGCTCCTCCAGTGTATGGTGCAACAGTGAGAATGCATTCTCATGCTAGGCATAGCAACCCTTTTAAAGTAGTAGTTGAGTTGATTTGATTAGGGATATACAAACTGAAAAGTATACAGCACCCACTATATTGTTAAAATTAGAGAAACTTAGCTTACCAAACAAATTGTACAGTTAATACATGGGAGCAAGAGACAACACACCTTGGTATAATGCAAAGCAACATAAGGATAGTCACTAAAAAACTATAACTTGTTCATGCAAATAGGCATACATGTATATTATAGTGGCTCAAAAACCCTTCAGGGATAGAAACTTGGAATACTCATAGAGAATTTGATGTCCTATGTTAGATGTAAATTCTAGAGTATGTTAATAACAATATTAATAACAAATTAAATCATAGAAGGGTAGCATCAGACATCTCTACAGGCTATGATTGAAAAACGTTAAACCTGGGAGCGGCAAGATACCTCTGGCAAGACAGCAACCGATCCCAGATCTGTGCATTGTGACTCCAGAGTGAGTTAAGCTGTACGTTCCATCATTTTTTATGTCCCTCAAGGCTTTACTCTTAGACCCACAAGAATAGTTCTTGCAGGAATTTTGAAAATCTGGGTATGAAATGGAAGGACAGTTTCATCCCAGTAATATTATGTATACCACCAGCTTGGATGACAAAGTAGAAAGATGATATCATATAGATAAGCCTGGAAAGCTGGAGCAGCATTAAATCTTATCATGGCCGCCTGGAAGTCCCCCCCTATAAATGTTATTTTAATTTCATATAACTTGAAGGTTTGTGCAAAATAAATACTTAGATATATAAATATCTAAATAATAATATTTTATTATACTTTATCGTATACTTTATTATACTACATACATACACATATACAGGACTGTGCAAAAATGTAGGCAGGTGTGAAAATATTTTCAAAGAATGCTTTCAAAAATAGAAATGTTTATAGTTTATTTTTAAAACCACAAAATTTAAAGTGAGTCAACAGAAGAAAACTAAATCAAATCAATATTTGCTGTGACCATGCATTGCCTTTAAAACGGAATTCATTCTTCTAAACAAAACTCTATGCTATTTCCCTCCTGTAACAGAGGAAGAGTCTCTGCACTCCTATCCTTGGCTCATCTCACAACCTGCCCACTTGACCCTATTCCTTCACGACTTATTCCCTCTCTCGCTCTCTGCTTCACTAACCCCTACCCTAACTCATCTCTTTAACCAATCTCTCACCGCTGGCACATTTCCTGACACATTCAAGCATGCATCAATCATACCATTCCTAAAAAAAGCCCTTGCTTGACCCCTCCACGCCTTCTAACTATCAACCGGTCTCCTTACTTCCCTTTGCTTCAAAATTATTGGAATGACTAGTCTATAATCGGCTAACTTAATTTCTCACAACTAACTCCTTACTTGATCCACTAAAATCTAGTTTCTGCCCTAAACACTCAACAGAAACCGCTCTTGCTAAAGTAACAAATGACCTGTTATCAGCTAAAGCAAAAGACCATTACTCCTTACTAATTCTTGACCTGTCCGCAGCTTTTGACACAGTTGACCATCCTCTCCTCCTAAAAATACTACATTCATTTGCATCCGAGACACAGCCCTCTCCTGGTTTGTCTCATATCTCTCAAACCGCTCATTTTCAGTTTCCTTTAACACCATATCTTGTGATCCTATGCCTCTCTCAGTTGGAGTACCTCAAGGCTCTGTCTTGGGCCCCTTGCTTTTCTGTCTCTATACATCCTGCCTTGAAAAACTTATAGCTTCCTTTGGATTCCAGTACCACTTATATGCTGATGATACCCAAATCTATCTTTCCTCTCCTGATATCTCTCCCTCTTTACTCAAACAGATTTCTGACTGCCTCTCTGTAATTTCCTCTTGGATGTCTTCATACTACCTCCAACTCAATCTGTCCAAAACTGAGCTGCTTCGTATTCCCCCCTCTTCGAGACATCCAACACCTGACATTTCTCTGATGGTTGGAGACTCTATTCTCAACACCACACCCCAGGTTTGTTGTCTTGGGGTCACACTAGACTACGCAACATTTCCAGAATTCGTCCCTTCCTTACTCAAAAAACTACAAAAATACTTATTCATTCCCTCATTTTGTCACGCATTGATTATTGCAATCTACACCTAAATGGCCTTCCAAAACACTGCCTCTCCTCCCTCCAATCTATTATGAATGCTTCTGCTAGACTCATCCACCTAAGTTGCCAATCTACATCAGCTGCTCCACTCTGCCAGTCTCTACGCTGGCTCCCCATACACTCCAGAATACAATTTAAAGTATTAACCCTAACTTACAAATCACTCAACAGTCTAACTCCCAACTATATTTCCTCTCTCATTGTGAAATATTTCCCATCCCGTCCTCTTCGATCAACCTCTGACCTGCGTCTCTACACTCCTGTTATCTCTAGGTCCCACTCCCGCCTCTAAGACTTCTCACATGCTGCTCCTGTCCTCTGGAACTCTCTACCCCATTCTATAAGACTGTCTCCAACCTTGTATAGCTTCAGACACTCCTTAAAAAGTTACCTATTCAGAGAGGCTTAACATCTCTCCTCCATCCATCATAAAAAACAAACTAATACATGTACATGAACTGCCAGACTCACTGCTGCAACTACAACCGATGTAACAAGCTACCCCAACCTTATGTCTCTGCACCCTAAACCTATAGACTCTGAGCTCTCCAGAGCAGGGCCCTCTTCCTCCTGTACTAGATTTGTTTAGTTTTGTTATGTTTTGTATTTTATCACAAATCTTGTATACCCCTATCATTGGACCCAGCGCTACGGAATTTGGTGGCGCTATACAAATAAATGATAATAATAATAATAATAATAAGTACACTTGTGTAATTTCAGGAATTTTGTAGTCAGGTGCATGATTAAACAATTATACCAAGCAGGTGCTAATTATCATCAATTTAATATGTAGGATAAAACACAATCCTTAACAGAAACAGAAACAGCTGTGTAGTAGGAAAAAAACTGGGTGATGAACAGCCAAGCTGCTAACAAATGCCTAGTTTCCATTGAAGTTGTAAAATTCGGAAACTGGTGGTAAAATATTTTATCTCCATTAAAGTAAATGGAGATTTTTTTTGTTATCACTAGTTTCCAAACTTTACCACCTCAGTGGAAACTAGACCAAAGTGAGACCTTGTTTCCATTGAGGTGGTAAAGTTTGGAAACTGGTGGTAACATAAAAATCTCCATAGATGTTAATGGAGACAAATGTTTTTATCACGTTTCCACAATTTACCACATCAATGGAAACTAGACCTGAGTTTGCTGAAGACAGTTTAATGTCAAAAGTCATACACTATGGGCTCGTTTCCATTGAGGTGGTAAAGTGTGGAATTTGGCCTACTTTCCATTGAGGTTGTAAAGTTTGGAAACTGGTGCTAAAAATATTTATCTCAAAGGGCTTGTTTCCATTGAGCCGTTTTACTACCAGGTTTCCATGCAATTATTTAGCGCATTGCGTGCAGTCGCCCATTTTGTGTAGGTGTAAGTTAGTATTGTGTTAACGCTTCGACCCGATGCCGAATTTCTTCAACATTAATAGGTTACTATGGTAACCCGACCTTACACTACACTCGATCACATATACAGCGCTGCATACAAGTGTGGTGCATATATTTTACCAGTCGCTCACTGTTAAAATAAAAAATAAAAACACCTAAACCACCATGCTCCCACATCGCAACTAACAATTAAATGTTTTAACCTCTAAACCGCCATTCCCCCACATCGCAAAGTACCTATTTAAACTAGTAACCACTATTCCACCATCCCCCACAACACAATCAACCTATTTAAGCTATTAACCCCTAATATGACATCCCTCCACAATGCAAATAACTAATCACTAAGCCCCCTAACCTAACACCCCCTAAATTAACCCCATTACATAAATTTAAAAAATACTAAAATATTAAATAATCCTAAAATACTAAAAATCCTAACATTAATTTAAAAATAAAACCTAAGATTAAATTACAATAATTAAATCTAAAATTACAAAAAATTAGAAAATCTAAAATTAAACCTAATTTAATACCCCTATAAAAATAAAAATGTCCACCAAAATAAAAACACCCCCTAATCTAAACTACCAATATCCCTTAAAAGGGCCTTTTGTAGGAAAGTCCTAATCTAAAAAAAATAAATAAAACCAATGTCTAAACCCCAAATAGGTACCCACCATTCCTGAAGTCAAGCGGAGAAGGTCTTCTCCAAGGCGCTGAAGGTCTTCTTGAAGGCAGCGATATCTTCATCCAGCGAGAGGACCTCTTCTATCTTCATCCAGGACCAATGCGATGCGGAGCAGAGGTGACCGTGGAACAGGACCCATGACCACAGAGCCATCTAGCGTGGAGGATCCTCTTCGTACGATCGTCAGCACACACTGAAGCTTGAATGCAAGGTACCCATTTTATATTGGGGTACCATTGCATTCCTATTGGCTGATATTTTCAAATCAGCCAATAGGATGAGAGCTACTGAAAGCCAATTGGCTGATTTGAAAATATCAGCCAATAGGAATGCAACGGTAACCCAATATAAAATGGGTACCTTGCATTCAAGATTAGGACTTTGTTATTTTAATGGGCTGCAAAAGAACTGATTGCCCTTTTAGGGGGAATGCCCATACACATGTCCCTTTAGGGGCAATGGGTAGCTTATGTTTTTTTAGTTTTAGTTTAGTGTTAGTTTTTTTATTTTGGGGGTTTTACTGTTAGGGGTTGATTTGTATTTTTAGGTAAAAATAGCTGATCGCTTTAGGGCAATGCCTTATAGAAGCCCCTTTTAGTCTTAGATTAGGGGATGTTTTTATTTTTATAGGGGTACTAGATTAGGTTTAATTTTTTAATTTTTGATAATTTGGTTTATTTTTTTCTGTGATTTTAGACTTTTTATTTTTCAAAATTTAAGATTTAATTGTAATTTCATTTTAGGTTTTATTTTTAAATTAAGGATTTTTTATTTTAATTGTGACATATTTTTTAAATTTATGTAATGGGGGTTAATTTAGGGGGTGTTAAGTTAGGGAGCTTAGTGATTAGATTAGTTATTTGCGTTGTGGGGGGATAGCGGATTAGGGGTTAATAGTTTAAATAGGTAGATTGCGTTGTGGGGGGTGGCAGATTAGGGGTTTATAGTTTAAATAGGTAGATTGCACTGTTGGGGGATGGCGGATTAGGGGTTTCATAGTTTAAATAGGTAAATTGAGATGTGGGTGAATGGTGGACTAGGGGTTAATAGTTTAAATATGTAGATTGTGATGTGGGTGAATGGCGGACAAGGGGTTAATAGTTTAAATAGGTAGATCGCGATGTGGGTGAATGTCGGATTAGGGGGTTAATAATATTTATAGTTAGTTGCGATGTGGGGGTTGGCGGTTTAGTGGTTAATACATTTATTATAAGTTGAGATGTGGGGGGGGGTGGTGGATAAAGGGGTTTTGACCTGTCAGGTTTATTTTTGTTAATGTATCGGCAGCCTCCGACTGTGTATTAATGGTTTTCGCAGTCATTGGAAACCTGGTAATATTTATAGATTAGCGGAGTCCAGTTGACGAAATTAAGTTATAACATGCTATTGGAAGCAGTCAGTGAACGGTATTGCTTCCAATAGCTTATTTAACGGTTTGCGAGCGCACGCAAACCTAATTAAGGCTCAATGGAAATGATCCCGAATTCTTTGGAGATTTTTTAGGTTACATCCAGTTTCCAAACTTTACCACCTCAATGGAAACTAGGCCTCTGGTGGTTACTTAAAAAATCTACGTAGACATTAATGGAGATAAAGGTTTTATCACCGGTTTCCACAATTTACCACCTCAATGGAAACAATCCCTATACTGAGCACAACAACAACACACAATTTACCATTAAGGTGGTAAAGTCTGGAAACTGATGGTAACATAAAAATTCTCAATAGACTTTAACGGAGATAAAAAAAATGACACCAGTTTCAAACTTTACCACCTCAATGAAAACTATGCCAATGTAGTTATTCTGCATCTTCTGAAGAAACATGCAACACTGAGGACCATAGAAGCAGCAGTTGACCCAAAAATTTACTGCAGCAGATGAAAGACACATCATGCTTCTTCCCTTTGCAATTGGAAGATTACAGCAGTGACATCTGCTTAAAATTGGCAAATTGGTACACCCATGTACTGTTCTGAGAATTATTGTCAGAAGTAGTCTTCATGGAAGACTTAAGGCCAAAAGCCATACCATTGATGTGGAAACAAGATCAAGAGACTCAACTATACACTAAAACACAGGAACTGAGATGCAGAAATTGGCAGTAGGTGTTCTGAATTGATGAATCAAAATGTTAAATATTATGCTGTAGCAGAAGGGAGTTTGTTCGCCAGAAGTCTTTAAAGCAGAACAAGAAAGAACATGTGTCTGCAGGTAACAGTGAAGCATGGTGGAGGTGCCTTGCAAGTTTGGGACTGCATTTCTGCAAATGGATTTGAGGATTAAGTCAGAAAAAATGGTGTCCTCAATGCTTAGAAGTACAGACATATACTTATCCACCATGTAATACCATCAGAGAGGCATCAGATTGGCCCCAAATGTATTCTGCAGCATGACAATGATGCAAAACATAAAGCCAAAGTTATTCAACATAAAGAAGAACAAGGAGTCCTGAAACTGATGGTATGGCCCCCACAGAGCCCTGATCTTAACACAATCTAGTCTGTCTGGGATTACATGAAGAAACAGAAGCAACTGAGGCTGCTTAAATTATAGTAACAAAAACAAGGATACATTTTAATTGTGATATATTTCTTACTTCTTGAAATGTAGTGCACAACTTATCAATTATCCTAGATATTAGAACATGTGCATCCAATAAGGCATTCTGATATCTCAAAATGTAACTTTAATGCATAAATTATTATTATTATTATTATTGTAAACTATGACTTTCCTGCATGTTCAAATCCAATCTCTAAAATAAGAGAGATATTTAAATTCCTATGTCACAACCTACATATATATTACATACATCCTTTAAGACAATCCAACAAAAAAAAGATGGCTGAACTTGCACAACATTAATTGTGATGGAGAAAGTATTTGGGTGACTGTAGAAAATTGGGATGTGTATGTGTTTACATAAAATGTTTTACATAGGTCTTCAGTATAGGATAAAGAATTAAACTGGTTATTTTATGAAGAATACATTTAAATCAGCATGAAAAGTAAGTTTACACTTATTGGAGATTTCAGATTGCCAAATATAAACTGGCATCTGAAATTGGTTATGGAGCTCAATCATAAGGATAATATATCAAATTCATTACACAATCAGTGATATAGCATCAGATGTGACTGTGACTGAGAGATCTTAGCATTTGGGGGTCATCAATCACTATGATTTAAGATTCAGGTACTGTACACTAACACAAACCTTTAAGGTTTTAGAAAGGCCTTAGCAATTGTTTAAAATTACATACATTTCTTATTGGTGCACAGGAACTACTAAAGGCATATTTGAGGAACACCTTTTTAAGCAATTGAACATTGAATTAAGTATGGTTGTAAAATAAAAAAAGAATCCCAGTCTGGTTCTTCAGAGAAGTAGCACATGCTGTAATCACAGAACAGTATAGCTTATAGGAAATACAGACAGACTCTGTTAAAAAGAGAATATGGAAATATGGAAAATATAACAAAAAAAGAATAAACAGTTAATCCAGAATGCTAACAGTTATGGATAATAGAAGATAGCAAAGTTATTGAAAGATAATGATACAACATTCTTTATATATATATACAGTATTAATGAAAGAAGAATAAAAACATGGTGATAGGTAGACAATAGTCAATCTATGGAAGCAAATAAGGAAATAAGCCACCACCCATAATTAAGATTTCTGTATTTAAGTAAGTATTGGTTTATATATATATATAGGATACAAGAAGAAAGGCGAGGACTCAGGAACTTGAAGCCAGGTGACTTTATTTGGTATACAAAGGTGAGATGCACTAACACAGGTGTGCAAGGGGTGCTAGACCTGACGCGTTTCGCGCATGCTCACATGCGCTTCATCAGATATATATTTATATATATATACAAACACACATTTCAGGATTTAAAGGGATATGATTTTTTTTGTGGTTCAGACAGAGCATACAACTTAAAACAATTTAGTTCATTCCCATTTTATTCTTTGTTGAAGAGATACCTAGGTAGGTGTCTGAAGCACTATATGGCAGGATATAGTGCTTCCATCTCGTGCTCTTGCACATGGATCAGATTCTTACAAAACTTCTGCCATATAGTGCTCCAGTCAGGTGCCCGCTCCTGAGTTTACATCCCTGTTTTTCAACAAAAATTACCAAGAGAAAGAAAACTTGGTAGAAAGTTGTTTAAAATGGCATGCTTTTTTAAGAAACACTATGATATTCTGCATGGGGATAGTGCCTTATAAATATATCCTTCAGCTTTTCAAGCAATCATATGCTCACGTGTATGTGCAAATCTCTAGGTATCATGCAATGTAATAGCTGACTGTCTGCAGCTAAAGCATGGTGGGTTAAATGAAAGGAAAACCAATCCCTTTTTGAGAAAAGAACAGCTTGATGTCAGTTAAGGGAATGGGGGTCTGTGACTTAAAAGAACCGGACAGCTACGAAAAAAGACCAGGAGATTAAGTCTTCCCTTAGGAAAGATCTTTTTTTTAGCAACATTAACAACCTTCTTTGGTCAGAACTCAGAACTGGGATAAACAAATAAAAATCAAACAGCCAAGATCCATAGAGAAAACCGAGTTTCACACACTTCCTATGGACATTCTATCTACCTGATGCCTGCCAGAAGTGATCCCTCAGGCAATGTCAAGATTAAAATTCACATTTTCTTTTGATTGGAATAAGGTTTAGAAAGTACATTTTTGTTAGCTTTATTTACTTTTTTATTTTGCATTATTTGCTCCATATTTGTCAACAATGCAGTTCCATTGTCTACTTATGATCTTATAAAAATAAAGGGATCAAATAAAAACAAATGGATAAAATGTATACTTTTATTTACAGAATAGAATTTAACAATATCCACACGGGATTCTGAAAAACAAACAAACAAAAAAAAACCCCCACAAGCTCTGTTTAAAGCTCACATCTTTGGTAGGAGGCAGATAATACAAACGCTTTGTCCAATACAATTTATTTCATAGGTCAATAGTATGAATAGGAATGACATTGCCCAGTAGGTCTATTGCAGCAGTCAATGGGTTAAACATAATAAAATAAAAGGTTTTCAGTTTATTTTTTTACCTTTTGTGTTATATACCAGATATAAAACCTTTAAGAACAAAGGTAGTGAGGAAACAAATCAATTAGATCATTAAATCATGCAGAACAAGGCCAGAAATTCAGCTTGTATCACACAGTGAACCAGGCATCACATTGAGACGTACAGTATATACACAGTGATCTGCTACAAAAAGAAAAATATAGACACCATGAGATAGCATTATTTTTGAATGTTTGCAATGAAATAGTAGAACAATCACTACCAGGAATGGATGTAATAAACATTTCAAATTGCCAATAAAATATTTCACCTTTTTATTACCTATTTTATCACCTTATAATGCGTGAGTGATGGGAGCACATAATACTATTCAAATCATAAATCAAAGCTCTATACATATGTGAATATGCAAAATACAAACACTGAAATTTGATATTTAGAAAATCTAGTTTTCTTTATGTAGAATATAAAATGCAGATTTTGTTACTTATTATGTTAAATGGAAGTTCGTATGCAAAAGTAAAATGAGGTATTTTGAGATTTATTACGTTTATTTTGCTTTTTGAAAAATATATTGTTTTGTGGAGGTTTGTCCTATTCCACAAATACAGCTGTGTGAACTAACCTTATTACCCAATGAAAAAACATTCAGCAGTATGCAACATGCATTACTTATAACTACATGTAAGCAAATTTTCTTAAAGGGACAGGAAACCCAAACATTTTATTTCATGATTCTGTTAGAGCGCACAATTTTTTAGCAACTTTCCAATTTACTTCTATTACCTAATTTGCTTAGTTCTCTGGGTATTCTATGCTAAAATTGATATCTTGGTAGGTTGAGGAGCTGAGAGCTAGCTGCCAATTGATGACTTCACATATATGTCTATTGACATTGACTTACTAATGTTATCAGCTATCTCCTAGTAGTGCATTGCTGCTCCTTCAATAAAGGATACAAGAGAATGAAGCAACATTTACAACTGAATGAAATTAAAAGAAATTTTCAAATCTATGCTCCACCTGAATCATAAAAGAAAAAAATTGGGTTTCATTTCCCTTTAAAGGGACTAATATGCTGATGTATAATTGATAGGCAAGAGAAATTAATGGTTCCCCATGCTTTGATATCAGTACTGGATAAATGCATAACATTTTGATTTCAGAGTTAAAAAGAAAGACAAAAGCTACATTTTAAATTATTGTGAAAATAAAATGCCTTATATAGCCAGCTTACTCCTGCTTACCACAAAAAAATGGTCTCTCTGCAACAATTGATTGGTTGGGTTTGACATATACTTTTTTGGAGATGTAAGAGGAGTTGGCCAGTGCATGCTTATTCCGTGCAAATCTTCCAGTTTGCCGGAAACAGAAGTTAAGAATCAGTGGTCTTAAGACCGATGCTCCTTAACTCGCCCGCCACCTTTTAGGACGGCAATCATCCCGATCAGATACGACCAGGATGATTGACACCCCCTGCTAGCGGCTTATTGTCTGTAAATGTGCAGGGGACAGCATTGCACAAGCATTTCACAAAAATTTTGCGATTTCACAAGCTACAGCGAATCATGTTCGCCCGCCATTTGATAATTCGGCCCTTTTAGGTTAACCTATTAGCAGGGAGAAAACACATAGTGGTTGATTCCTGATTTATCCAAGCAGACATAGGGAAATTTACAATATTATAAATTGAAAGCAATGGCTTTTGGAGATAATGGGATTTATTATTATTATCAGGTATTTGTAGAGCGCCAACAGATTCCTCTGCGCTATAAACATAGGCGGTATACAAGGTAAAATTTATAGGGGGTCAAATGGTTAGAGGTCCCTGCCGAGAGTTGCACTGTTGTAATCGGCTCTTATGCGGGTGATCTACAAACAGCTGGGCTCATAGGCTTACATGCTAAGGGATTTAAGGGGATAGCAGTGGAGTTAGGAAAGGTTAGTGTAGGTTGTATGCATCCCTAAATATGGCAGTCTTTAGGGAGTGCTTGAAGCTTTTAAAACTATTGGAGAGTCTTGTGGAGCGAGGCAGAGAGTTCCACAAGATGGGAGCCAGCCTGGAGAAGTCTTGTAAACGGGAATGTGAGGAGGTAACAAGAGAGGAGGAGAGTAGGAGATTGTGGGCAGAGTGAAGGGGTCGGGAGGGAGAGTATCTGGAGACAAGGTCTAAGATGTAGGGGGGAGCAGTGCAGTTGAGGGCTTTGTATGTCACAGTGAGATTTTTTTGTTTAAGCCTGTAGGCAAGAGGAAGCCAGTGAAGGGATTGGCAGAGAGGTGCAGCAGATGAAGAGAGACGTTTAAGGAAGATGAGCCTGGCAGAGGCATTCATTATGGATTGTAAAGGAGCTAGACAGCAGCTAGGGAGACCAGAGAGGACGGAGTTGCAGTAATCGAGGCAGGAAAGGATGAGAGTGGATTAGAATCTTAGTTGTGTCTTGTGAAAGGAAATGTCTAATTTTAGAGATGTTTTTAAGGTGGAAGTGGCAGGCTTTAGCCAAGGACTGAATGTGAGGAGTGAAAGAAAAATCTGAGTCAAGTGTGACCCCAAGATATCGAGCATGTGGGGTAGGGATTTGCACTTTATTTCAGCAACAAAGCAACTGAACAATCTGCAACAGTCACAAATTACATTTTTTATGTATGTGTCAATATAAGGTCTTGATTCTTTAAACCTATATTCAGCACTATTGTATAGTGTCCCCTGGACAGACATTTACAGATGTATATGTATTTAATAGAAAGATGCATTATATTTTGTAAGCTAACAAGATCTGCAGGAAATGTTTAGCAATCACTCTCTTAATATCAATATCTTTGTTTATATTTCATGCTCATGTGTTTGAGCTTGTAAAATACAGTGTTCTCATCTTAATGGAGAGGTTTCTCTCGGCAACTGCATTTTCAGTCTTATTTATTTAAAACTGTGATCTTCTTACAGTTATAAAAATGAGGCAAACAGAAACCCCATTCTCTACAAGGAAAGTGAAGTTTGGAAATCATAGGGGCCCATTTATCAAGCTCCGAACGCAGCTTGTGAGCCCGTGTTTCTGGCTAGTCTTCAGACTCGCCAGAAACAGCAGTTATGAAGCAGCGGTCACAAAGACCGCTGCTCCATAACCCTGTCCGCCTGCTCTGAGCAGGTGGAAAGGAATCACCGGAATTCAACCCGATTGAGTATGATCAGGTTGATTGACACCCCCTGCTGGTGGCCCATTGGCCGCAAGTCTGCAGGGGGCGGCGTTGCACCAGCAGCTCTTGTGAGCTGCTGGTGCAATGCTGAATATGGAGAGCGTATTGCTCTCCGTATTCAGCGAGGTCTTGCGGACCTGATCCGCACTGTCGGATCAGGTCCGCAAGACCTTTGATAAATAGGCCCCATTGTCTGTACAGTGAGCGTGAGGTTTGGAAAATCGCGGTCTGTACAGTGAGAGTGAAGTTTGGAAATCTTGGTCTATACAATAAGAATGAGGTTTGGAAATCTTGTTCTATACAGTGAGAGTGAGGTTTGGAAATTGCGGTTTAAACAATAAGAGTGAGATTTGGAAATCTTGGTCTCTACAGTAAGAGTGAGCTTTGGAATATCTTGGTCTGTATGGTGAGAGTGAAGTTTAGAAATCACAGTCTGTACAGTGAGAGATAGGTTTGTAAATCGCAGTCTGTACAGTGAGAGATAGGTTTGTAAATCGCAGTCTGTACAGTGAGAGATAGGTTTGTAAATCGCAGTCTGTACAGTGAGAGATAGGTTTGTAAATCGCAGTCTGTACAGTGAGAGTGAGGTTTGAAAATTGCGGTTTTTAACAGTAAGAGTGAGATTTGGAAATCTTGGTCTCTACAGTAAGTGTGAGCTTTAGAATATCTTGGTCTGTATGGTGAGAGTGAAGTTTAGAAATCACAGTCTGTACATTGAGAGTTAGGTTTGGAAATCGCGATCAGTACAGTGAGAGTTAGGTTTGGCAATCGTGTTCTGTACAGTGAGAGTGAGTTTTGGAAATCAGAGTCTGTACATTGAGAGTTAAGTTTGGAAATCGCGGTCAGTACAATAAGAGTTAGGTTTCGAAATTGAGGTCTGTACAGTGAGAGTGAGGTTTGGAAATCGTGATCTCTACAGTTAGAGTGAGGTTTGGAAATCTTGGTCTCTACAGTAAGAGTGAGGTTTGAAAATCGTGGTCTTCACAGTGAGAGTGAAGTTTATAAATCGTGGTCTTTACAGTGAGAATGAAGTTTGGAAATCTTGGTCTGTATAGTAAGCGTGAGGTTTGGAAATCACTGTTTGTACAGAGAGAGTGAGGTTTGGAAATTGCGGTTTGTAGAGTCAGAGTGAGGTTTGAAAATCTTTGTCTGTACAGTGAGTGTGAGGTTTGGAAATTGCTGTATGTAGAGAGAGAGAGAGAGAGAGAGAGTGAAGTTTGGAAATCTTGCTCTGTGCAGTGAGAGTGAGGTTTGGAAATCCTGGTTTGCGCAATAAGAGTGAGGTTTGGAAATCTTGCTCTGTACAGTGACAGGGAGGTTTGGAAAGCTTTGTCTGTAGAGTGAGGTTTGGAAATCGCGGTCTGTACAGCACAAGTGAGGATTGAAAATCTTGGTATGTACAGTGAGAGTAAGGCTTGGACATTTTGGTATGTACAGTGAGAGTGAGGTGTGGAAATCTTGGTATGTACAGTGAGAGTGAGGTTTGGAAATCGCGGTTTGTACAGTGAGTTTGCAACTTTAGACTATCTTTAAAACTGAGCGGATTCACAATTTACAGTGTGAAAATTATGAATATCCAGTTTTAGAAGATAAGTTGTGGCCATTTTCTTCTTATGTAAATTAATATCTCACATATTAATTGACATCTTGATTTTGGAGAGAAATCTTGCCAAAAAGGAAAACATTTTTCTTAATGAAAAAAACAAAAAACTTTTACTTATTAAAAGTTAAAAACATAATTGATCAAACATTTCCAATATACCCATCATGCCTATATAGAAATACATTTTTTTAACACTTATCATACTTATCATAAAGACCACTCTATTCAATAGCAAAACACACACACAAGCTTCATCAACCCTTTTAACGCCTTTGGTATTATAGTGATTGGCATTCATTATTGGCAGTTTAGAGTGGCGTTGTTTAATAATGGATATCAAATCTGGTTTGTTTTAATAACAATAATATGAGAATGGTACTGGCACTAGGACCCAGTGACCCTGGAAAAAAGACTGAGCTGAATGTAACAGTCCAGTGCTACCCCTAAAAAAGGTTTAAACAATAAAAGTTAAGAATAAAGGTTTAGGGTTTATTAAGCACTCTTTCCTAGTCTAAGTAGTAAGGAATAAAAAAATAACTTTTAATAATTAAAGGTAAAAATGAAGAAACAACCTCTATATAATAAATTAAACCCCACCAACCAAAATAATAATCAAGTGAGATAAAAAGTGCATGTATTCACCCCCCTGTTTCTTGGTGGATAGCTGCAGTTACACAAACTAGTTTTGGCCCAAGTACTGGCCTTTATTGTCATTACACAGTGTACACAGAGATTGTCTACACTAACCCTCGCTGCACACAGCAACACTGCAGTATAGATCATTCTGTCACTGACAGAGAACCCTCTTATCACACATTTAAAGGGACACTGTAGCCAAAAAAAATATTTTGTGATTCAGATAGAGCATGCAATTTTATGCAACTTTCTAATTTACTCCTATTATCAAATTGTCTTCATTTTCTTGGTATGTTTATTTGAAAAGCAAGAATATAAGTTTAGATGCCGGCCCATTTTAGGTAAACAACCTGGGTTGTCCTTGCTGATTGGACATCACCTTTAAACAAGTGCTGTCCATGGTTCTGTACCCACAATTTGCTGGCTCCTTAGCTGAGATGCCTTCTTTTCAAATAAAGATTACAAGAGAATGAAGAAAAATTGATAATAGAAGTAAATTAGAAAGTTGCTTGCAATTACATTCTCTATCTGAATCATGAAAGAAAAAAATTGGGTTCAGTGTCCCTTTAACTTGTAATTGTCGTTCCACGCTGTACACAGTGATTGTTTACACTATCCCACGGTGCACACAGAAATACTACAGTATGTAACATTTTAACACTGACAGAGAACCCTCATATCACACATGTGAGATGTTATTGTCAATAGACAGTGTACACAGTGATTGTTTACACTAACCCTCACTGCACAGTGATACTGCAGTGTAGAACATTCTGTAACCTGTTATTGTCAAAACACACTGTACAAAGTGTGCCATACTAAGTTCATAAATACACTAGCCTCAATTATGATGTCAATAGGGGGTGGCATTGGGAGTGGATCATTATATAGCGATCATGATAATAACAGTGTAATCAATGCTCACCCTCATCTTAAAATGGCATGTGTGTGCAAGACCCTAGAATAATTATAACAGGTGTCAAGCACGCTACTCATAAATCAAAATTATTAGATGTGCAAATTGAATAATAAATCAGTATAGAAAGTTATCTAGAATAGAATTCAGATATCAGGAATGGTAGTATCCCCCCACTATACTGCAGTATCACTGTGTGCAGTGAGGGTTAGTGTAGACAATCACTGTGTAATGATAATAAGTTACATGTGTGATATGAGGGTTCTCTGTCAGTAATAGAATGTTCTATACTGCAGAATCTCTATGTGCAGCGAGGGTTGGTGTGGACAATCACTGTGTGCACTGTGTAATGACAATGACAAGCTAAATGTATGATATGAGTGTTCACTGTCAGTAACATAATGTTCTATACTGCAGTATCACTGTGTGCACTGTAATTAATTTCCTCCAATTGCAATGAATGCACAAATATGTGTTTTTTAGTAGTGTTAGGTTTTTTTAATTTGTAATTTAATTTATTTAATTGATAGTTATTTTAATAGTAATGTTAGTTTAATTTATAGTTTAGGTTTTTTAATTTCCCAGGTAAATTTTTATTTATTTTGAGATAGGGATCTTGTAATTTTAATTTAAAGTTAGGGGGTTGTTAGGTTTAGGGGTTAATAATTTAATTTATTTTTTGGCGATGTGGGGGGCTGTCGGTTTAGGGGTTAATATGTTTATTAAGTGGCATTGATGTGGGAGGCCAGAGGTTTAGGGGTTAATAACTTTATTTAGTGGCGGCGATGTCGGGGAGCGGCGGAATAGGGGTTACTATATTTATTATAGTGTGTGCGATGTTGGGATGCGGGGGAATAGGGGTTAATAACTTTATTATAGTGGCGGCGATGTCAGGGAGCGGCAAAGTAGGGATTAATACATTTATTTTATTTATGGTGGCGGCGATGTTGAGAGCAGCAGATTAGGGGTTAATAACTTTATGTAGGTGTCGGCGATGTCGGGGACAGCAGATTAGAGGTGTTTAGACTTGGGATTTATGTTAGGGTGTTAGGTTTAAATATAACTTTTTTTCCCGATAGACATCAATGGGATTGCGTTATGGAGCTTTACATTCCGCGATTGCAGGTGTTAGTTTTTTTTTCTAACACTCTCTCCCCATTAATGTCTATGGGGAAAGCGTGCACAAGCACGTCAAAGCAGCGCTTGTATTTTGTGCGGTATGGAGTTTAACGCAACCATATCGCATGCACAAGGTGGCTTTTCAAAAACTCGTAATGTCAGCGCTATGGAGGGTGAAATAACTCAACTTTTGTTGCGTTCGTTTTGCACCCTCTGTAGCGCAAAACTCATAATCTAGGTGATAGTTAGCTGTGTTTGATGCAGAATTATTGTTATAACTTTGTTAATGGAAAAAAAAAAAACGCCAGTCATAATTTCCAACATTAGAAACAAATAAAGGAAAGATTGGAATTGACTCCTTAGACATATGAAAAATTGTGGAAACATACGCTAATAGAAACAGCGTATTATATATAGAGTAATGTTTGCACTAATGGTCTATTTACATATTTCATATTTAGTATGGAAACGTGGGTATTTCAATTACACATTTGCATAGCTTATGTATCAATTCCTTTTATGTTCGTATGTATGCACTGTGTGCCACCCCCTGCAGTCTGAATTGGGTTGTAACAAGGTAGGAGATTAATCAACTGCAAAAATGACTTTAGTAACTCTATAGATTAAACAATGTATTAAAGCACAGCCACAATGAGCTTTCAAGGTAATTTGGACAACAGGAGGTAGCACACATAACACTCATAAACAAGCAAAATTAGAGAATACATAAACAATATTAATATTTGCTTTAATTGCTCCTATCATTAAAATTATAGTAGTGTTATCTAAAACAACCGTTAATATTTTTTTTCTTTGTTTTATTTGTTTCTGAAAAACACGTTTCTGTTTTTTTTTTTTATATTTGCTATGCGTTTCAATATTTGCTAATATAGGGTCAGATTATGAGTGGCGCATTAACAGTTACGCACAAGCGATGAGGGGATTATCAAGGCAGTTTTTTCGCTCATATTACAAATTAAAAGTCACAGTTTACACAGATATTCCACACAGTAACCCACCCAATAGTATTACTTATGTATCCACAAAATATGCAAAATGTGCAACGAAAGGTCACTGCTTATATATTACTTTTTTCCTGCTGCAACGGCAGCTAACATGCGTAAAAGAAGTATACTCCTGCATGCAAGGCCGAACCCTTCCATATGGGTCATCGTGTTTAGAATAAAGATACTGCTATGATAGCCCGAACGTATTGCTGGCGTTCTCAAATTCAAAAATAACTGCAGAGGGAATAGGCAAAAACAAAAAGCGCACCTTGATTCAAAGTAAAACTAGATATTTTTTAATCAAATAAAATGTTGTTCTTGCACTTACTAGAAGCAAAAGCATAAAAACAAAATATGCGAGTGTCTCTGTATCACAGTCCCTCCTATCTCCGTGATGCTAACGTCAAAGCTTCTGTCAGGGCTTCTGTTTGACTGGGGACTCCTCCTGATCACACTCCTCTCCTCCTCTACGCATTTCGTCCGCCCACTTAGTGGACTTTCTCAAGAGTTACACTCATAATAACACCATCTAAAAGAAAATTTTGTAAAAAAATTGCACAAAAAAGTTATAAAGATATAAGGTCTCAGGCAATGTTCCGATGTAAACAAATTTCAATGATGGGATTTGGTCATGGGGGCAAGCCTACAATGCTAGACACGCCCACATGCCCCAATCCCATTCTGGCTTCAGTACAGCCAAACAGCTAGGACGTTACATGCCGCCCTAACTGCGCAAAAGCCCAGCGCAGTTAGGACGGCATGGAACGTCCTAACATCATGAAAGGTTAATCTAACATGAGATTCTCACCATGCCATAGATTTAGTTGCTTTTTCTAAATTCTTGAAGCTATTCTCTACATCCTCTATATTTTTCTCATAAAACTCCTTTCTCCATTTCTGTACTAGGTCTCTTACAAAATCTCGTCCTTGTTTTTACATTAATAGACTATACCAGCCAATGGTCTTATGGTTTCTGGCTTTATAAGCTTTTATAGATAATTATGATTCTGATCATGCCCATATTTTACCATACTTCTTAAAGAGATCTGAGAGGAGGTGTCTAATCTGCAAATATGCACAGAACTCCCTATTGTCTAAGAAAAAAATCAAGTTTGATTGCTTCAAATAATTTGACTGTACAATTTTTTTTAACACTCCAATCACTTTTTGAAAATATCTTTAGTTTGCAAAAATATCTAAAAAGTGAAAAGCCTCCATATAAAATGAAAAAAGGCATTTTTTGTTTTCTTGATAAACATCAACATTCATGGAATTAATGGTTAGTAACCTATCTATCTATATATCTATCTATCTATATATCTATCTATCTATCTATCATTTATCTATCTATCTATCTATCTATCTATCTATATTTCTATCATCTATCTATTTCCTGGTAGAGAGTGAAGACATCCAAAAATAACAATAAATGCAATATGAAACTTGTATATACAAAGATTGCTTCACAAAATATCAATAATATAGAAAACCAATAGCACTTAAAGGGATATGAAACCCCAAATTTCCCTTTCATGATAAAAAAAAGCATACAATTTTAAACAATTTTCTAATTCACATCAAATGTGCTTCATTCCCTTTGCATCCTTTGATGGAGCAGCAAAGCACCCCTGGGAGTTAGCTAAACACATTGGGTGAGCCAATGACAAGAAGTATATATGTGCAGTCACCAATCAGCAGCTAGCTCCCAGTAGTGTATTACTGCTCCTGACCCTACCTAGGTATGCTTTTCAACAAAGGTTACCAACAGAACAAAGCAAATTCAATAATATGAGTAAAGAGGAAAGTTGTTTAAGGTTGCATATTCTATCTGTATCATAAATATTTAATTTTGACTTTACTGTTCCTTTACCCATTTGTGAAACAAACAATAAAAAATACTTAAATTCTAACTGAAACGTAAGAATGCACAATGGAATTTACTAGAGGGCATTAGTTCATGTGTGCCATATAGATAATATTGTGCTCAAGCCCATGGAGTTACATGGGAGTCAGCACTGATTGGATGAGGTAAAATATATATTAATATAACCATGCTCCTTATGCAAAACTGGGAAATTGATAATAAAGGGATGATCTATCTTTTTAAACAATACAAATTCTGGAGTAGACTGTCCCTTTAATGAAACAAAATAACATGGATATGAACTGAGCTTAAAGAATTGCGCTCTAAACAGATGACTCCCGAAGAAAGCAGGAACTGGAGATAAAAGATGTATTTATACAATGTTAAAAAGTCACTCAACGGCTCAAGCAAACCTTTTATGCTAAAGGAAACAAAGCTGACCGCTTGCTAGCTAACAAATTGAGACAACGCACTGCAGCGTCCGCATCCCGTATATTAAAACTCCTGAGGGCGTGGTTCGTTTGCCGGCTGACATTGGCAGAGCATTTGCCACTTACTACTCCTCCTTGTATAACTTAACAGATTCCCCAGATACTCCGGCCCCATCAGTAGAACGCATTAAAACATATCTCTGCAGTCCCTATCTGAGGACCAAAAAGACTTCTTGGACTATTAAAACCCTTAAGCCCCATAAGGCCCCTGGGCCTGACGGCTATTCTACTCTTTTCTATAAAAAATTCAGTTCCTATATTTCTCCCTTGCTAACTTGAGTCTTCATGTTAGCTAGAAATACTGGAGCTCTTCCCTCAGAATTTTTACAAGCTACAATCGTTACTATCCTGAAACCGGGAAAAGTACCCAATGTATGCGAACATTTCCGTCCCATATCATTAATTAATATTGATGTGAAGATCCTGGGTAAGCTTTTGGCAGCCAGACTAAACCGTATACTTCCCTCACTGGTGGACTGGGATCAGGTTGGCTTTACGCCTGGTAGAGAGGGGCCGGATAACACGCGGAACATTCTTAATATTTATTTTTCAGCCAAGAAAGTGGGATCCCCTTGTACAACGCTAGTGGTAGACGCGGAAAAAGCCTTAGACTGCGTGAATTGGGCTTACTTATTCGAGGTTTTGACTAAATTCGGCTTTCCCATGTATTTTCATACTTGCATCAAAGCACTCTATTCCTCCCCCTCGGCATCAGTGAGAGGCTTGGGATTTCAATCCCCTGCCTTTCCCATCACTAATGGGACAAGACAGGGGTGCCCCCTGTCCCCACTGAGTACGGATATTGAGGGTGTCGAAATTGCAGGTACCACACAAAAAATGGCCCTATTTGCAGATGACTTAACTATAGTCTTAGCTGACCCCTCCCGGTCCCTCCCTATCCTTTTTAGGCTGTTACATGAGTTTGGTCAAATAAGTTTTTACAAACTTAACGTAAGTAAAACTGATGCTTACACCATTAATCTACTAGATGAGGAGCTTGCAGAACTTAAGACAACATACCCATTCGACTCACAGCAATGCATAAAGCACTTAGGAGTCTTTTTATCTTGTAATATTTCTACTATCATTGAATCCAACTTCCTTCCTCTTCTACAGTAATTTCAAAAAAGTGCAGAGGGATGGAATGTCCCCTGTATATCCTGTTTAGGTAGAATAGCAGCATTCAAGATGGTATTGCTTCCCAGGCTTACTTACCTTTTCCGAACCCTTCCTATACCTAAATCCCTGATTAGTCAATTTCAGCAAGTTAGCAACAGGTATGTCTGGAAGTATAAACACCCGCGGGTGGCCACGAGAATAATGCAGTAGCCGCTCTTAAGTGGAGGTGCGGGCGCCCCCAACTTAACCTACTACCATGAAGCAGCAAGGCTAGCTCACATACTCTCCTGGAACTCTACCTCT
The DNA here is from genome assembly GCF_027579735.1 of Bombina bombina. Classification (NCBI taxonomy): domain Eukaryota; kingdom Metazoa; phylum Chordata; class Amphibia; order Anura; family Bombinatoridae; genus Bombina; species Bombina bombina. The sequence continues at coordinate 850,225,935 of NC_069503.1, forward strand.
TCCAACAGTAAATGGTGGGCCTTGGAACAGGCAACCTTGCCAAGTTCACTACAACTTACCGAACTCATTTTGCTGCCTAAGCATGTTTGGCCCTGTTTTGATATCCAAAACACCATCATGCTGTTTGCTCTTTGCTTCTGGAATAAAATACGTTCGCTACCACAGATTGCCCCTCACTCCTCACCCATACACTCCCTATCTGGCTTACTTAAAGCTCTCAATGACTCACACCTGTCCCTGTGGCGGGCACATGGGATCAATTGCATTGCCGACCTTTTTCCCTCCGACACCCTGATCACCCTGTCTCAGTTTAGCTCTAACAACAATCCACCTCAACTTCTGAAATTTGAATTCTGGAGACTACGCATTCTGTTAAAATCTTGGGGTTTTCTCAACCAGCCTCTTCATCAGCCCACCAACTGGGAGAGGAGGTGGGCTCTCGGGAAGAGAGTACCAGGAGCTCTCTCAGTCTCCTATAGAGACGTACTTAACCCCTGATGTTTTGTAAGTCTTCCCATATCATTTCTTGGGAGAGGGCACTCAAATTCCATGCAAGTCAGGACAAAAGGTCCAGGGCCGTAGCTCTCACCAGGCGAGCTCTTCACTGCATCACAATGCTGGAACTTTACATTAAAGTTTGCACCCAGTGGCATCTCACGCCTCTGAGACTCTGAAATTTTGACTGTCAATTCTCCTATGTGCTGGAGAGAGTGTGGAATGGTGGGAGCGCAAGCTCACATATGGTGGGAATGCCCAGTGGTGAAACCCTTCATGGATATACCTATGGACAGATGCTCTAGGTTGGATTCCCTTCTAGGGAGCAAACCACAAACTATCTTATTTCACCTAGATATCAAATTGTCCTCACCCCATACAGAGCTACTTAGTGTCTATTTGCTCATGGCAGCAAAGCTGTCGATTGCCAGTCGATGGAAACAAAAAGCGCCCCCTACGTGGAGTGAGGTCACTAAAATTATGAGTTACCTAGAATCTATGGAGAGCCCAATATTTGCTCAACATAACAAATTATACCTGCATGCCCAAACTTGGGAAAAATGGAAACAGATTGCTTAAGCTGAAAGAACTGTAGCACTAGGAGAAGGTAGGCCCAGCTTATGGTCAAACTCCCTCCCCCTTTTTTTTTCTTCTCTCCTTAACCCTTCCATTTTTCTTGTCTCTACAGGACCGTTAATTACCCGACTCTAGCTAAGTCTTACGCTTGGTTTTCAACATCCCACCCACCCATTGACCCATGATAAGCACTACCCTGTTCTCAAACTATGAATCCTATATTATGGCATCTTGAATAGTTAAGAAATAACCAGATGTATCTGTTTATGTGTGTTGTCATTACTATGCAATGATGTTTTGTTTTGCTTATATATATGTCTATATATGTAATGTTTCACACATTTCATAATAATAATAATAAAAAAAATATTATGAAAAAAAATAGTCACTCAGGGCACAAAGTGAAACAACACTATTTGCAACAAAGATCACAAATAGCATACAAGTTTCATTAGGTTTGTGAACCGAATGCAGATTGGTTAATTACTGTTTATTGTTGCAGTGATAATGTGATGTCCTTTCCAAATGACGTATCCTACATATATTGCAGCTTGACGGTTTTCTCAAGGATACTATCCATTGTAATCCTCTTCATTTTATAAGTCCACCTTTGATTGGTTGATTCAAATGTCTCTTGTAAATACCCAAATTAATACTCGATAAAAATGCAAATATTATAATCAGGAAATGTAATATAAAAACTTTCTTCATATACCTGTAAAATTAAAAGTTTTACATAAAAAGAATTTAAATATTTACATGCAGTGTAAATTATTTTGAATATTCCTCTCCTAATAGAAACTGTGGTAGAGTTTCAATTGAAACCGTAAATGGTGCTTGTGGCACATTAGTTAAACATTACACTAATATTCTGTATTAACACAGCATGTAGAGATTTGAGGCACATACAATTTAGATTATCTTTATATATATGTTATTATGGAAAATGATCATTGTATTTAGAAAATGTTCATAAATCCAGAAGTGATGTCACTTCCGGTTTGGTGCAACGCATACATGCACTCCAACTACGATAACTAAACACTTGTTAGTGATGGGTGAGGCATCAAGGTGATGGGAGTAAATATACCTAATAATTAATAGCAGAGTAAATGTTTTAAGAGAACTATAAGCCTTCTTATTTTATGCCTTTATTGTAATGAATCTTTTGAAATTAAATGAAAGTAAGTACACTTCCGGATTCAGTGAAACGCACGCTTCCACTGGGAAACACAGAGGGACTTAATTTGTACACCCAAGTGGTTTGTATTTTTGTGATATTTTGTGATACACTATTTAAGATTGTATCGTGGCACTTTTGTTTATTCTGATGAAGAGGTCTGTGTGAACCCCGAAATGTCAATAAATTTAGTTTTTTGACTCACTACAAATAAGTCCTGAGAGTGAATTTGTTTGCAATATATATGCTTTTACATGTTTTCATCTACTTCCACTGCAAAGGGCTCCAATGCACTTATATATATGTGTGTACATATGTATTTATGAGTTTATACATCTTTATATGTCTATAAATACATATATACACATATAAATACATAAATATGTATGTACACACACACACACACACATATATATATATATATATATATATATATATATCTACATATACATCTTTAGACATGTATATGAATGTATCTCAATGTTAAAGCCCTTTGGCTGCCTTTTTTGTTGTTGTCACCAACCAATAGTTTTCTTTCCAGACAATTTTTTGAAGTATATTCAATATGCATTAAGTGTCCTTAAAATATGGTTTTGTTTGGGCTACATATGGTTTCCAAAATGTATCCAAATACATTGATAAATTACTTGTTAACAAATTTATGCCTTACACAATAGAATACCCTGGGGTGTCGGTTATATTTCTTGTGTATTGTCAGGGTATAAGAATATCATCAAATAATATACATATGTATACTTATAAATAATAATATGTCTGTGTAAACCAAATAATTTATTTTTGTTTATGAGACCTAAAAGGGGCACTGTATGTAAACCAGCCCTCTCTCTCACTCATAAAATAAATTACTTGCATAACTCTTCCAGAGGATGTTTGGCTGTATAAACAAAACCCCTTTGTTCCCATTTCATCAAAATAAATTGCTTTCAAAAGTTATCTTGGAGGAAGAGCAGAGTTTTATAGCTTGAGATAGGATAGGACCATTGAGTCACTTTAAAAAACATCCCTTACCCCATACAGTGAATAGAGACATAAATGTCTAAAACTGTTGATTTAAGTCTTAATGAGATGCTCACAATTTCAAGGAAATAGAAATTAGCATGATGGAGCTTCAAAAGTACATGCCCATATATGGGTTTCCTGCCAAGGTGAGGAGCCGATCTGTCTAGGAAAAGGTTTGAAAACACAAACATTTTCAGGGACTGTAATTTCTAACAACCACAAGTTAAATGACCCCCTATTGAGTTTCACATGTACAGAAAACAGACAAATTGGCATTTAAAGTCTCTGTATGGCATAAATAAGAATAAATAAATCTTGCAAAATAAATAATATCTTCATATAGTCAAGGTAATCAAATGACATTATATATGAATATAGAAATTTGGGAGATTGTATAATTTTCTAATATTACATGAGTTTTTGCTAAGCTTGATAGGTGACTATTTTTGTCGTTCTAAAATGTTTAACTGTGTCAGAATAATAACCTCTGTATCTCTTTATTTTTCAGACATATAATTTCAGATCTGGATAGACAAGATTTATACATTCAAAATTATTAGAAATATGAAATATATATTATATTCATGTTGGAATGCAGTGCAGTACTGAATATGAAATACGCTGTGGTTTTTCTATAAATGCCAGGATGCTGGTGACATTTTTGATGGATTTTGGGCTAATCAGTTGACAGTGTAAATTGTCTTGATGTAATATAATAATAAAACCATAATGTATTTGGTATCTGGGAAATCAGAAAAATTATATGATACTACCCCAACTATAATTAATATTGTAATTGATTAATGCAATGTTATAGTATTGTTTAATATAATCATTATATGGGAAATATTTTTAAATGTTAGAAATGGTTAGATGAATCTGTTTGTTTGTCTGCTGCCCCTGATGGCCAAAATCCGGTATTACAGCCAAAAAAACTTGACTGTTAAAAGATACTTCCCAGATGAACCAATCCATGTTCAGTTTCAAAGGGCCAATCCGAGACAAGCTTCTGTTGGGTGTTTCCAGTCTCACCAATGATGGTACTGATCAAAAAGGGGGAGGGGTGAGATCAGATGATTTAACCCCAAGCATAGAGAGAAAAAGAGGGCTGCTGCTGGCTAACACTTGCTAACTTTGGCTGGTAAACTGTTTTGCTAAAACCCTGAATGAATAACTGCTGCAGTTATTATAAGCAAACAGCTACTTTTATTCTCCATATGCAACTATACTCCAATTTTGGTATTCTGAGGTGAGATTGTTGCTGTTGAGAAATATTGGATATTGATTTGTTTATCTGGGTAATGTATAAAAAAGTTGCTAATTACAGATAATATTTTAAAATAAAATATATGCATAGTCACTACAGTTAAACTACAACTGATAGATTTGAAGAGCATATTTATATTTTAGAATTATATTCATAGTCCTGTGTAATTTTAGGCTTGCCTTTTTATATGCCAAATATTTAAAGTAGACATTCATTGTTGCTGTATGTAGCAGACTTAAAGAAATAAATTGTATTTTAACCTTGTATTCATAGCCTGTGTAGTTTAAGCTAACTGTTCACATATAGAATATATATAATCTCTGATATTTCAATTAAAGTGTATATTGTCCTATAGTTTAACTAAGCACTGTTAAAATTGTACCAGTCTGGATGTTAGTAGGTAAAATCTTGGAATCTCATTGTGTTAATTGAATGAAAGGCTTTGTGAATAAGACTAGTTTTAAAGGTAAACTTTTATGAATCTTGCACAGCATATTTTAATAGTTTTAAACGTGTATAGTATTGACTCATACTCTGGTTCCTACAAATATATTTCAATGTGTTTATAGATATCAACTAATAAAAATAATTCAGGAATTTATATTAATGTTATGGTTTCTAGTATATGCATATTTTATTGGGGTTCAGTTTAAAGGATAATTATTAAATATATTGTGTTATAACCCTGCCATATACTGACATATTATTTGGAGGCATTGCATGAGATATTATTAATATTTATCATATTGATGTGATATATTTGTAGTAAATAGAAATTATTATAAAAAAGAGAAAAAAAATCATATTTCGAAATTAATATTTTGAAAATATATATATTTTTTGAAAATTGAAATATTGATTTTCATATTTTAAGATTGATATTAATATCTTGAAATATTATTAAAATTAATTTTTGAAAAATTAATAACAATATTAATTTTTCATATTTCAAAATTCATAAAAATATTAACTTTTCATATTTTAAAATTATTTTTTTTTTAATTTTTCATATTTCAAAATTAATATTGATATTTTTTTGAGATATAATTTTTTTTCTCTCTAATTGGTCAAAATTATATTAGCGTTTTTATCTTATCAAGTACAACACTAAAATAGCGATGTCTTCAGCAAAAGTAATGCTAGCGTTTCTGTACATGATGAAATTGTGCCCTCTCCAAGATCCTCTATCCATGAAATGGTTCAGGCAAAAACTCTCAAATTAGAAGCCATGAACCACCTCATGATTAGACTTGATATTGGGGATGATGTCTCCATGTATATTAAGGGGTGTAAAGCTAAGGCCAAAGATTTAGTTAGAGATATGTGGTTTGAAGATGGTGAATTATACCAAATTTTACTGCAACTTAATAAATGCACGGAATTTAGGGGGCGTGATGAATTAATTTTCAAAATTTGGCTGATCCTAACGTATTTGAGCTGTGAGATGTCTAGCCAAATGGCAGGACAAGACAGACAATTAGGACGGCTAAGGGTTAAAAATGATTCATTATGAGAATTTGAAGAAGCCTTTATTCACAGAAAGGTAGAGGTTCTAGAGCAGAGCTTTCCAAACTTTTCATGTTGGCGACACACTTTTTAGACCTACATAATTTCGCGACACATTAATTTAGTTGTACTGGCAAACAGGATTTTAAACTAACTTGTTTTAAGAGATAAGGACACAAAAATAAATGGTATAATAAGGAAATGTATTTACAAGTAACAGCATGTAAGTATGTGCAAGAATTAAAAAAAATTCTACTTACTATTTTAATGGGATGTATGAGGTTGATGAGATGAACACAATTTCTGAATATTTGGTAGAATATTAGATAAAGACACTTGCATTTCACCATCAAGCACTTTTAAGCTTCCCCTTCCTATCCATATATGAAGAGCAGGAGCAGCAATGCACTACTGGGAGCTAGTTGCAAAAAAAACCCCTCACTGACTTCAGCTCAGCATTTAAGTTGCCGCCCTCAGAGCTCGGTGAGTCCGATTGACTACTGCCCACGCTGCAAACACACTGCTGTCCCACTCACTGACTACACATGCAGTCACGAGCCAATTAAGGAGACTACATGTGCAGTCAGGAGGCAATGTGCCGCCAAAGCCGCCAATGGGAATAGTTTCAGTTCCCACTGAGCTGCGCCAATAGGTTAAGATGATCTGTGACCCACTAGGTATCAATCACATGTCAACCATGTGATATGCATAGCAGGCAGGCGGAAAGTCAGAAACCAAAAAAATTTTTTAAAAAAATTAAATTTAAAAAAATTTGTGCTGAAGCAGGGACACACCTACACACTGCTGCCGACACACTAGTGTGTCCCGACACACAGTTTGGAAAGCACTGTTCTAGAGGCTAATAAAAAGGTTTCTGACTTAAATAAATATAATCAGAAATTAGTGGCTGAATTTAAAGCTTTAGAAGAAGAATATGAAAAATGCCAAAATGAAAATAAAACTTTAAAAGCTAGATATCGTGAGGCTGAAAAAGGATATGAACAATAAATAAATAAATTAAAGAGACAAATCAGCAGTAATAAGGAACCTTTAAGTAATAACACTAATGCTGAAATGTTTAACTCAATTAAGGACTGGGTCAGAAATAAGTTTCCAGATACCAGACGGGAGGATAGACAAAAGTACCCAACTTATAGCCCTAATTCAGGCCCAGAGATAACTTTTTCCCCTAGGCAATTTCCTAACTCTGGAGGACAAGATGATTATTACGCCTCAGAGGAAGAGGGCAGTTACTATAGCGGGTCAGAAAGGGGGCTAGCTTCTCAGACAGCCCATATAAAAATAGACGGGTAAGATTTCAGCATAGTAAAGATAGGACAGATGAAAGGCACCCTAACTCAAACATAAAGCTCCCAATGAAATACTAAATAAAGTGTATGACACCCCTACAATAATTAAATTCCTAAAGAATGCAGTACGCCCATTCTCCAAAGGGGGGGCCACTTCCCTAATTGACCACTTAGAGGCCTTTGAAAATGCTTTATCTATAATGAATGTTACAAGTGAGCAGTGGAAAATTGAATTTCTACCCTGGGTATTTGAAGGTAAATATCACAAATTCTTTGCTTCACTAAAGGATATGAATATTCATTCCTGGGATGAGACAAAGCGACAGTGCAGAAAGGAATTCGGGCAACATCGCACTAAAACTGCAGCAAAAATAGCTGTATATGGTTTAAAATGTAGTGTAAATCAAAGCCCCATATAGTTCCTTTCTATACTGAAAAGTGCGTACAGTATGGCAGAAGATAATCCCATATTTGAATGCTCAGAATTTGTGAATTTATTTTTTGAAGCACTGCCCACACCCATCAAAATTAATTTAGCTAGAGATTGGAATGGCTGATCAAAGAGAGTACAAAGTTATACTCTATTCAGCAGTCCGGTGAACAGGGGGATAAAAGGGAGAGAAAACCCAATACTAAAATAGTGGCTGAAACTAGGGTGTCACCTAGCCCCCTCAATTTGGAGTTTAAAAAGAAAACCTATGCAGAGGTGGCCAGAGGAAAAAGGCCATCTCCACAGAGGTTTTACTCTACCCATCCCCCAACACGGGCTGAGGCGCAGAGAGACTATACCCAAAGTGGGGGACATACACATATTATTAATTACTCCCAAAGAGAAGAATACCCACAAGATAATTAATATCACCGCAAAGGTAGATACAATAAGTGACGAAAATACTCTCAGGGTAACCAGACACCCCCAAGTAAATAATGCTCCCCAAAATACTAATGCTGAACAAGTTGAACCCCACAGACAACCCCACCAGGATAGAAACAGCATCCCTGATTAAGAGGGGACCCAAGGGCCCAGGAATCACTACTATGGGGCATCAAGGGATAGGCCCAGGGGTAGAGGTAACTTGTACGATCAAGTAGATCAACTTAGTACCCAGCTAATTCGGTTGAGCGAACAAGTCGCTAATATGAGTCAAGCATTTACGGCTCAGCAACCTAGGCACAGTCATAAATAATGCAGTATCACCTGAAAGGGAGGGGAGAGATTTACAAAACAAAATGATAAATGTCAATAATGGTACTAATCATATTCTCTCCCCACAGACCGGAAACGGGCGATTTAGCTGTGATGACGAGCAACCTCGGCCAGAAAGCATTAACAAATGCCTTCCTTTGCAGCGTTCTCTGAACCTTGTTTCCACAGATGCAGTACACAAGAACCCAGTCGACCCTGTCATAGAGGGAACCTGTAAGAGTGAAGTCTCTTCTGCATCAGGTAATGCGGCGGATTCAGGTAACATGTGGCGAAGCCCACAAGTGTGCAATCATGCCAATTTTATGTGTGAAATGGTAGAAACTGCAGGGAGATATTATATATTAGCTGAGCTGCAGGATTCAGTCTCTAACCCTATCATGGGATTAATTGATACTGGGTCTCAGGCAACTATTTTATCCCAAAGGTACTACACACAGCTAAATGAGCTAACACCCCACAAACCTAAAATGAAAGAATTTGATGGTTCACTAATAGGTGTTGGGGGCAACTCTCTAAAAGTCCACGGTATGGCATTGTTAAAATTTAAACTGGGGAACAGGGTCATAAGACACCCTGTCACATGTAGTGGATCTGCCAACTGATCGTTTAATTATTGGTAGTGATCTCCTGAAGCGATTAAGCACCATAATTGATTGCATAAATAATGTAATTTGGTCACATGTAAAATGGCCAATTAATTATGAGCAATCCGGTATATCTCGCACCCGACATAACTGTCACGTGGTGGAAGAGAAGCCAGATGCTGTGGAGATTCATTACAGGAATAATTCTGTACCTGAAATCACTATCCTACAAATAGATGATCAGATTCCTTTAAGTGGCTCTGATGGTAATACTTTTAAAATTTCGCCTGGAAAGATAGCGAATATTTCCTTAGACGTGATGTATTAACAATATCTCTCCACAAGGGGGATCATTAAATCCCTAAGGGCGGGCAGGCTCAATACCTCGCAGGAATTGAGAGAGTTAAAGAGGATCTATTTATCCCTATACAAGTGCATGACATTGGTACAACAAAGTTTTAATTGAACTTAAAACAGGAAACTAGCTATATAAGCGAAGGCTTATTAGCGCAGATAGCTGAACCTAAAGTGATTAAATATCTTTCTCCCCAAGACCACTGTGTCAACAGCCTGGATGACAGGTTTGAAAGCTATAACATCACAGCTAAGTGCTTATTATCTGTCTTTATAAGTAATAAGTCAGTGAAACACCTGTTTTTAGTTCTAAATACTCCCCATAATCAAATATACATTGGCAATGATATCTTACATAGATATGCCATACAAATAGATTTGATTAACTCTTGCCTCTGGAGCAGGTTAAAGGGGGACCCTGAAGTATTTCAGGATGAAAGTGCAGCCCTGAAATCAAACCAGCAATTGCCATATGCTGTGAATATGCAGGTGTCTAACGATGTTATAATTCCTGCTGGGGCTGATTAATTTCTTTTACCCTTACAGGTAAAGAGAGGTCAGAAATTAAAAACTTCTGAAACACTAATTTGCCTCTCCGATAGAATACAAAATCTGGGTATAACAATGGCCCAGACTCCTTTGGTAAATATTGGAACTATTCCAATACATGTTATTGTGCATAACGTGACCCCACAGGATATAACTTTATCCAAGGGGACTACCATAGGATATGCACTGGAATCAAGTTATTACACTTTTGGATTCCAGAATAATATAATTGGGCTAATACCTGAAGGATACTTAACTGAAGAACAATTAATAGAACAATCCTTTGCATCTATGCCAGAGGGTCTATTTACAATTCAATCTATTTATCCCTTCAGCTCAGAGGAAGGCATCTGTAAAATTGAAGAAGCCTCTCTAGTATTTGATCAGCCGATCAAAGATCAAGAATACCCCAATACCCAGAGTGACGGGGGCAATGTAAATTATAATCAAGGGGACCTCACCTCTAGATTGGAAGAAGCCTATGAAATAGGACAGCCTAAAATCTTTCCAGGATTTCAGCAAATAGTCGAAGAGCAAATATCTTTAGCTAATGGCTGTTCCAGCGATGATGAATGCCAACAGCTGCAAGAACTCCTGATGGAGTACAAGGATCTTTTTGCTAGGGATTCTTATGACTGTGGTAATACAGACTTGCACATTGCAAGAATACAAACAGATCCCAATGCACCACCGGTCTTTGTTAAACAATACAGACTTCCTTTAGCCTCATATGATTCTCTTGCAGAAATCATAAGGAACTTGGAGGAAAGGGGTATCATACGACAGGTGCACAGCTCTTATAACAATCCTATTCTAGGTGTTCTCAAGCTCATTGGGCAATGGCGTTTGTGTGCTGAATTAAGACAGCTAAACAAACAAGTGTACATGTCTGGTTGGCCTGTGCCATATATTGACCAGTGCCTAGCGCAGGTGCAGGGATCCAGAATATTCACTACCATTGATTGTGCACAGGGATATTGAACCATAAAGGTACATGAGGAGGACCAGTATAAGCTGGCATTCTCATTCCAATAGGTCCAGTATGCATTTCAGAGACTTCCTTTTGGATATATAAATTCTGGACATGAATTTGCTGTATTCATGCATAAGGCTATGCTGATACACTGGAAAGGGGGACCTTATCTTATGTTGATGATGTTTTAATCAAAAGCACAGACTTTGAAAAACACATCGCAGAGCTTAAACACATCCTCAGTCAACTTAAAAGGGCAGGTGTCAAATTTTCCCTACAAAAATCTCAATGGTGCTGCACTCGCGTAAACTTCTTGGGACATGAAGTTACTTCTGAAGGGCTAAATCCTCAGAAGAAAAAGGTGGAAGCTATAGTAAATTCTAAAAATCCAACTAACTTAAAGGAATTGAGATCATTCCTGGGTATAACGAATTATTCTCGCAAATTCATTGATAACTATGCAGAATTAGCTAAACCACTACTACTTCTTCTAAAGAAGGATGTGAAATGGCACTGGAGTGAGTTTCAAGAGAAAGCCATCAAGGAGCTGAAGAGAAAACTCACTCAAGCACCTTGCTTAGCGTACCCTGAAGGTGGTAAACCTTTCTTCTTGGAGACAGGTTACACAGATATAAGCATGAGTGCTGTTTTATACCAAAAGCATGATAATTTAAACAAAGTCATTGTTTATGCGAGCAAAACTCTATCCCCAGTAGAAATAAAATTTAGTGATTGCGAAAAAGCCCTCTTATCTACTGTATGGTCTCTACAAAATTTCCGCAATTATATACAGGGCGAGAAAATTAGTGTAGAAACGGCCTACCAGCCTTTGCTATATTTGCAAAGTGAGAGATTAAGAGATGGGAATTTGTCTAATAGCCGCATAACAGCGTGGACTCTATCCTTACAAGGCTGACCCTTAGAAATTCGCTACAAGCAGAATAAAAAGAATCCAGTCGCACAGGGGCTTGCTGAGATCCTGGGGAATAATTATCAGAAGATGATTTCCTGGAGGAACAATTACATTCCCCATATAAAATGTATAATAAGGACCATTGTCAAACATTAACTTGGGTATATGTTGATGGTTGTTCTTACCATGCCACTATTGATAATGAGCGCAGATTAGTCGCTGGCATTGGTATAACTTGGGCAAATGGATTCCCAAATATATCTATAGGTTTCAACATTGAGCCAAGATCCAGTCAGGTTGCAGAACTCACTGCTGTTCTAAAAACCATTGAAATGGCTATTGAACATGGTATTCATGAATTTGTAATCATAACTGACTCACATTATGTGCGTGACAGCTTTGTTGAATACCTGCCAACTTTGAAAAGAAATGGCATGCAGAAAAGTAACAACAAACCAGTCAAGCATGGAAAGTTGTTCTGTGAAATTGATAATCTGGTGGTATCCAATGATTTAACCATACACTGGAAAAAGACCAAGGGTCATTCCAGGGTTCTACATCCTGATTCATTAGCCAAACAAGGAGCCATAACTGGAGAACTCTTTATTATTGACCACTTAATGGGTGCAATTCAGATAGAAACCATTACCAGAAACCAGGCTAAACAACAGAGTGAGCCTAACCTGGTGTAATTCTCCTAGTGAGGACCTGATCACTAGTCAAAAAGAAGACCCCATTGTAGGCATCTTCTATAAACACATAGAAGATCCTGAAAGCAACCCCATCTCAAAAGATGATTGTATTGGCAAAGAAGATCTTAGAATCTTAATGAAATCCAGAACACAATTCAAGTTACAGGATGGTTTGTTAATTAGAACCTCCAAAACTGGCATTCAACAATGGGTAGTACCCACCAAATTCAGAGGTCTAATGCTTCAACATGCCCATGATGTTCCCACATCTGGTTACCGTGGTGCCAAACTCACGTATGAAATATTGCGTGATTATGCCTTTTGGCCACACATGTTGAAAGATGTTCAAACTTATTGTCAAGGTTGTTTAATCTGTCCACAGTTCCAACCCACTGCGCCAACGCCTAGAGCGCCATTGCAGAAAAGGGGGATGGTAATGCCATGGTCAGATATACAAATTGATTTTATTGGTCCAGTAACCAGGTCATCAAGAGGTAACAAATACATGTTAACAGTGACATGCCTATTCACTAAATGGGTAGAGTGCATCAGTGCACCTAACAATAGTGCTGAAACATGTGCAGCGTTGCTCATCAACCACGTATTCTCCAGATTTGGTTTGCCCCAAAGAATCGAATCAGATCGAGGAACCCACTTCACTAGCGAAGTGATGACCAAAATGTGGAAAATACTAGGGGTTAAAAGAAAGCTCCATATTGCATATAGAGCTGCCTCAAGTGGTGGTGTAGAGCGTTACAACCAGTCCATTGTTAAAATCCTCAAAAAGTTTGTGAGTGAAACGGGTAAAGACTGGGATGTAAAACTACCTCTAGTCTTAATGGCATTAAGAGCAACTTCAAGTAGTGGTACCAAGATGTCACCTTTTGAATTGATGACTGGTTGAAGAATGGTTCTACCTCAACATCTACTATACCATACATTAGACCAAAATTTGATAAACTCTGCCAATACACACCAATATGTGGAGAACCTAAGAAAGCACCTTAGGTGAAATAAATGATAAAGTTTATCTATATAACTTTGGAAGAGATCAGGTTAGGGAGAAGAAATTTCTTACTGACAAAATATCTCCAGTGGCCTATAAAATAAGAATCCCCAAAAGGGATAGTCTCATAGATAAATGGGTCCATATCAATCAGTTGCGAGCATGTCATCCTAGGTCCCAACTACAAGTCATAGAGGGAGAATGAAGTGTCATATCCCAAAATGCACTAAAGACATACTGTAGTTTAAAGATGCCTAGCTGATAAGCATGAAGGCTCAAAAATGACGGACTCTCTACAAAGAAGACTGTCTATGATGTTACGGTCAACAAACTCACCAGATACCGCTGACTTTAAGCCAATTCAAACACATGTGTCCTACATCTATTTGAACTGGAAGGGAGATTTATGTCAGGGTATAAGAATATCATCAAATAATATACATATGTATACTTATAAATAATAATATGTCTGTGTAAACCAAATAATTTATTTTTGTTTATGAGACCCAAAAGGGGCACTATATGTAAACCAGCCCCCTCTCTCACTCATAAAATAAATTACTTGCATAACTCTTCCAGACGATGTTTGGCTGTATAAACAAAACCCCTTTGTTCCCATTTCATCAAAATAAATTGCTTTCAAAAGTTATCTTGGAGGAAGAGCAGAGTTTTATAGCTTGAGATAGGATAGGACCATTGAGTCACTTCAAAACATCCCTTAATGAATAGAGACGTAAATGTCTAAAACTGTTGATTTAAGGCTTAATGAGATGCTCACAATTTCAAGGAAATGGAAATTAGCATGATGGAGCGTCAAAAGTACATGCCCATATATGGGTTTCCTGCCAAGGTGAGGAGCCGATCTGTCTAGGAAAAGGTTTGAAAACACAAACATTTTCAGGGACTGTAATTTCTAACAACCGCAAGTTAAATGACCCCCTCTTGAGTTTCACATGTACAGAAAACAGACAAACTGGCATTTAAAGTCTCTGTATAGCATAAGAATAAATACATCTTGCAAAATAAATAATATCTTCATGTAGTCAAGGTAATCAAATGAATATATATATATATATATATATACACAGTATATATATATTCAGACAACATATTATATATGAATATAGAAATTTGGGAGATTGTCTAATTTTCTAATATTACATGAGTATTTGCTAAGCTTGATAGGTGACTATTTTAGTCGGTCTAAAATGTTTAACTGTGTCAGAATAATAACCTCTGTATCTCTTTATTTTTCAGACATATAATTTCAAATCTGCATAGACAAGATTCATACATTCAAGATTTATTAGAAATATGAAATATATTATATTCATGTTGGAATGCAGTGCAGTACGGAATATGAAATACGCTGTGGTTTTTCTATAAATGCCAGGATGCTGGTGACATTTTTGATGGATTTTGGGCTAATCAGTTGGCAGTTTAAATTGCTTTGATGTAATATAATGTTAAAACCATAATGTATTTGGTATCGGGGAAATCAGAAAAATGATATGATACTACCCCATCTATAATTAATATTGTAATTGATTAATGCAATGATATAGTATTGTTTAATATAATCATTATATGGGAAATATTTTTAAATGTTAGAAATGGTTAGATGAATCTGTTTGTTTGTCTGCTGCCCCCGATTGCCAAAATCCGGTATTACAGCAAAAAAACTTGACTGTTAAAAGATTCTTCCCAGATGAACCAATCCATGTTCAGTTTCAAAGCGCCAATCCGAGACAAGCTTCCGTTGGGTGTTTCCAATCTCACCAATGATGGTACTGATCAAAAAAGGGGAGGGGTGAGATCAGATGATTTAATCCCAAGCATAGAGAGAAAAAGAGGGCTGCTGCTGGCTAACGCTTGCTAACTTTGTCTAGTAAACTTTTTTGTTAAAACCCTGAATGAATAACTGCTGCAGTTATTATAAGCAAACAGCTACTTTTATTCTCCATATGCAACTATACTCCAATTTTGGTATTCTGAGGTGAGATCGTTCCTGTTGAGAAATATTGGATATCGATTTGTTTATCTGGGTAAAGTATAAAAAAGTTGCTAATTACAGATAATATTTTAAAATAAAGTATATGCATAGTCACTACAGTTAAACTACAACTGATAGATTTGAAGAGCATATTTATATTTTAGAATTATATTCATAGTCCTGTGTAATTTTAAGCTTGCCTTTTTATATGCCAAATATTTAAAGTAGACATTCATTGTTGCTGTATGTAGCAGACTTAAAGAAATAAATTGTATTGTAACCTTGTATTCATAGCCTGTGCAGGGCCGTCTTTAATATTGACTGGACCCTGGGCAAACATTTTCTTGGGCCCCCCCATGCAATTTTGTTCTCCACCCCAACATCTCAAAAAACAACTAAATCAATTTATTTTATAATTTTCTTTAATTATTAACCCAGCAGTGGATCATCCACTGCTGGGCTAATCATTAAAAAAATATTGCAATATGTGAAACTAGACCTAAGCAGTACTAAGAAGTAAATAAATATATACATTTCTCCACTCTGGGTTAATTTAATATGCTTTTGAATGTGATTCTGGTGTGAGGTTAGCTGGTTAAAGAGATTTAGGGCAGCCAACGGGAGCAAAGTCAGCCCTACCCAGAAACAATCCCCACCATCAGAGCAGTTACCTTGTAACAGTGGTAACCCCAGCAGGACCTTTTCTGATGCAGTGGGATTGGCTGGATGCCAAGTTAGGGCTTAGCATCCAGTGCTGCACAGTGCACATCTAAAACAGCACATGGCACTAGCTTGGAATGTCACATGACATCTGCACGGTCTGGCACAGTTTCTCACAAATAAATATAAGCAGAGAACTTTTGATTGTGATAATATTAGGACTGACTGTGTGTGTCCCCATGTCACATGACATCAGCAGTCTGGCATGAACTAAAAAAAAAGGATTTTTTTTTTAGGACTCTTGGGCCCCTCAACAAAGACTGGGCCCCGGGCAGCTGCCCCTTTTGCCCTGTGTTAAAGACAGCCCTGAGCCTGTGTAGTTTAAACTAACTGTTCACATATGGAACATATATATAATCTCTGATATTTCAATTAGAGTGTATATTGTTCTATAGTTTAACTAAGCACTGTTAAAATTGTACCAGTCTGGATGTTAGTAGGTAAAATCTTGGAATCTCATTGTGTTAATTGAATGAAAGTCTATTGTGAAATTGTGAATAAGACTAGTTTTAAAGGTAAACTTTTAGAAATCTTGCATAGCATATTTTAATAGTTTTAAACGTGTATAGTATTGACTCATACTCTGGTTCTTACAAATATATTTCAATGTGTTTATAGATATTAACTAATAAAAAGAATTCAGGAATTCATATTAATTTTATGGGGTTCATAGCATATTTTATTGGGGTTCACTTTAAAGGATAATTATGAAATATATTGTGTTATAACCCTGCCATATACTGACAGTATTTTGTGTAAAATATAAAAGGTTGGTATTTTAGGATATTTTTTTTTTATTAATAAAGTTATATTCTTGCTTATTTAATATTCTTTATCTAAACCTTCTTTTAAAAATTATATATAGTAAACTACTACATTTTCTATGGGGTTTGTTTTTATTTTTTTAGTATGTTTTACTATCATTCAATTGTTTATAACACTCATTATCATAGTCTATCTTATTCATCTTTATTGGCCTATATTTTTCTTATTCTTTAATTCATCAAGTGTAATCTGTTCATTTCTTTTAAATTTTCAATCTATGATCTTTTTTTTTATATATATTTTGTAAATCCATTTTAACCAACTCCAAAAAAAAATATTTTTGGGCTGATTTCAGATGTACAGGATACAATTTGGAATTATTTTAACATATGTATGTTTAATCTTATCTTCAACTCGTATTGGTACAACATTAGTCTTTATATGACTATTTGAAAAATATTTCTTTAAAGTGAATTTTCTTACATATGTATTTAAACTATATAGGTTTGGAAGGTATCTAATTGTTTTATAGAAGTGACATTTAATCCTTTATTTAATACTTTAATTTGTCCCTATTAATTTTACATGTCTCAAATAAAAATATCCTTTTGTTTTACGTCTTCTTTCTCATTGATATTCTGCTTTCCATTTCTGGACTGATTCTTTTTATTTTGTTTGGGGTAGTTGTTTCTGTTTTGAATAACCTTCTTTTCCTTCTCTCTAAAAAATACCTTCCTTGTTATCTTTTAAAACCTGAAATCTATTCCTAAATTGTATAAAGTGTAATTATTTATATTCATTCTGTGGTTTTCTATAATTTATCCTTCTTTCTACTGTTTCACATTTATTTGGGTTGCTTTCTGTTCTCTCCCTTATATTATATTATATTTATTCCTTTCCGTAATTTCCCATTGGTTGTTATCTCCCCTATAGGGATATTTTCTAACTTCAATTATTTCCCTTATTTGATCTTCATCTTTTTTTCTATTGCTAGAATTAGCTCTAGCTGTAAGTCTCCCTTTGTTTTGTTCTGTTCTTTCTCAGATTGCTTTCCAATTCTGGATCTAGAAAAAAACAACTTTCCTCTCTGAATAATTTTTCTTATCCCTTTTATATTTCTTTTATTTAGTTTGTTTAAACTCAGATTTAATTTTTTCTAAAGATTGGTTAATTCCCATAATGTTATTTCTAAAAGACATATAGATTTTTTCTTCTAAAATAGGGTTCTTCAAACCACAGATTGTTATCCAATACTGGTTCGCAACACCATGTTTACTGGGTCGCGATGTTATATATAAGAGTGTGGTATGATGTGTGTGTTGTATGAGAGTGTGTGTGGTGTATGGGTGTGTGTTGTGTGAGAGAGTGTGCGGTGTGTGTGTATGTTATTAGTATGTGTGTGTTGTATGAGAGTCCGTGTGTGTGTTGTAGGAGAGTGTGTGTGTTTTATGAGAGTGGTCTGTGTGTGTTGTATGTGTACAGGGGTGTTATATGAGTATGTGAAGTGTGTGTGTTGTATGAGTTTTTGGTTTGTTTGTATGTTAAATGAGAGGGTGTGTAGTGTGTATATACAGGGAGTGCAGAATTATTAGGCAAATGAGTATTTTGACCACATCATCCTCTTTATGCATGTTGTCTTACTCCAAGCTGTATAGGCTCGAAAGCCTACTACCAATTAAGGATATTAGGTGATGTGCATATCTGTAATGAGAAGGGGTGTGGTCTAATGACATCAACACCCTATATCAGGTGTGCATAATTATTAGGCAACTTCCTTTCCTTTGGCAAAATGGGTCAAAAGAAGGACTTGACAGGCTCAGAAAAGTCAAAAATAGTGAGATATCTTGCAGAGGGATGCAGCACTCTTAAAATTGCAAAGCTTCTGAAGCGTGATCATCAAACAATCAAGCGTTTCATTCAAAATAGTCAACAGGGTTGCAAGAAGCGTGTGGAAAAACCAAGGCGCAAAATAACTGCCCATGAACTGAGAAAAGTCAAGCGTGCAGCTGCCAAGATGCCACTTGCCACCAGTTTGGCCATATTTCAGAGCTGGAACATCACTGGAGTGCCCAAAAGCACAAGGTGTGCAATACTCAGAGACATGGCCAAGGTAAGAAAGGCTGAAAGACGACCACCACTGAACAAGACACACAAGCTGAAACGTCAAGACTGGGCCAAGAAATATCTCAAGACTGATTTTTCGAAGGTTTTATGGACTGATGAAATGAGAGTGAGTCTTGATGGGCCAGATGGATGGGCCTGTGGCTGGATTGGTAAAGGGCAGAAAGCTCCAGTCCGACTCAGACGCCAGCAAGGTGGAGTACTGGTTTGGGCTGGTATCATCAAAGATGAGCTTGTGGGGCCTTTTCGGGTTGAGGATGGAGTCAAGCTCAACTCCCAGTCCTACTGCCAGTTTCTGGAAGACACGTTCTTCAAGCAGTGGTACAGGAAGAAGTCTGCATCCTTCAAGAAAAACATGATTTTCATGCAGGACAATGCTCCATCACACGCGTCCAAGTACTCCACAGCGTGGCTGGCAAGAAAGGGTATAAAAGAAGAAAATCTAATGACATGGCCTCCTTGTTCACCTGATCTGAACCCCATTGAGAACCTGTGGTCCATCATCAAATGTGAGATTTACAAGGAGGGAAAACAGTACACCTCTCTGAACAGTGTCTGGGAGGCTGTGGTTGCTGCTGCACGCAATGTTGATGGTGAACAGATCAAAACACTGACAGAATCCATGGATGGCAGGCTTTTGAGTGTCCTTGCAAAGAAAGGTGGCTATATTGGTCACTGATTTGTTTTTGTTTTGTTTTTGAATGTCAGAAATGTTATATTGGTTTCACTGGTAAAAATAAATAATTGAAATGGGTATATATTTGTTTTTTGTTAAGTTGCCTAATAATTATGCACAGTAATAGTCACCTGCACACACAGATATCCCCCTAAAATACCTAAAACTAAAAACAAACTAAAAACTACTTCCAAAAATATTCAGCTTTGATATTAATGAGTTTTTTTGGGTTCATTGAGAACATGGTTGTTCTTCAATAATAAAATTAATCCTCAAAAATACAACTTGCCTAATAATTCTGCACTCCCTGTATGTGTGTTATATGAGAGTGTGTGTAGTGTGTGGTGTGTGTGATGTATGAGAGTGTGTGTGTGGAGTATGGGTGTGTGTTGTGTGAGAGAGTGTGCGGTGTATGTGTATGTTATTAGTATGTGTGTGTTGTATGAGAGTCTGTGTGTGTGTTGTAGGAGAGTGTGTGTGTTTTATGAGAGTGGTGTGTGTGTGTGTGTGTTGTATGAGTGTACAGGGGTGTTATATGAGTATGTGAAGTGTGTGTTGTATGAGTTTGTGGTTTGTTTGTATGTTAAATGAGAGGGTGTGTAGTGTGCATGTATGTGTGTTATATGAGAGTGTGTGTAGTGTGTGGTGTGTGTGATGTATGAGAGTGTGGTGTGTGTTATTACCTTTTACAACACTTTCAAGTTTGACTACAATCAGGAATAAGTTACGCACACATTTTAGTCACTTTGCCAAAAATTGGAGCTATCTTGTTGTCTAGTACTTCAGAAATTTTCAAACCAAGAATAAATATGGGGTCGCGAAAATATGTGGTATCATTGCACTGGGTCTTGGGGAAAAAGTTTGAAGATCCCTGCTCTAAAATACTTATTTTTATTATAAGGCTTAAAGGGACATGAAACCCCCCAAAAAATTAATGATTCAGATAGAGAATGCAATTTTAAACAACTTTCAAATTTACTTCTATTGTTTAATTTGCTTCTTTCTCTTGTTATCCTTTGCTGAAATGTTTTTCTAGGCAAGTTCAGGAGCAGCAAAGAACCTAGGTTCTAGCTGCTGATTGGTGGCTGAATATATATACCGATTGTCATTGGCTCACCCAGGTGTTCAGTTAGAAACCAGTAGTGCATTGCTGTTATTTCAGCAAATGATACCAAGAGAATGAAACAAATTAGATAATAGAAGTAAATTAGAAATTTGTTTAAAATTCTTTATCTGAATCATGAAAGAAATGTTTGGGTTTCATGTCCCTTTAAGTTGCTTTCTATCAGAATCACGACAGTTACACTTTCACTTTAATGTCCATTCAACTTCTGCTTATGTGAATGAAAATATTATTTTTTTGACTAATAATACACTTGCATTTTAGCAACAGTTGCTGCATTCTATTGTTCTACTATTTTAAGAGCATAAAATACAGGAAATTGAGCTGTGTTAAGCCAATAATACCTGGAGGTGTGTTTAAGGTAACAAAAGTGAGAACTGTCAGTGAAAGTCATTAAATTAAGCAGACAAACCTTCTACTTGAATGTCTAACACATCGCTGGGAAGTGCATTATATATAAGCAACATAATGGCAAGGGTGGTTTTACAAGAACTAATCTAACTAACTGATCTTTTCAGCAATTGTGGTGGTGGTGCAAACCTCTTTTTAAGGTTGATGTAAAAATAATTTATTATTCGATTATTAGTCACTCTAAGGTACTGTAAAACGATCTTTTTGTCAATTGCAGGGTATTAAACATCTTCCAATATATAAATAAGATGGAGGAAAGTATATGTTGCCATTTAAGAGCCCACGTAACCATGTAAGATTGTGACTTTTTATTTGTATTTTCAATATAAACATGTTTTTCATCTACCGAATGTGAGACTGGTTATTGGCCAATCATAACACTGCTGATATATATGTTAGAGTTTGTGAAACGCTCATAAAAACCTGAGTAAACTCACTTGAAGTTTCTAACCTTGAAATAAAACAGGACTATACTATTTTTATCTTTATATGAGGTACATTTAGTCTTTGTATTGCTTTTTTTTATTAACATATGTATATGATCACAAATAATTTAGAAGTTCTTAAATTTATCATATTTATTTGTATTATTATTTTACAAATGTAGGTTTGCAAACCTTTATAGCAGGACAAGCTCTATAAAAATTCTCCTATCCATTATGAATATATATATATATACAGTATATATATATATATATATATATATATATATATATATATATACTGTATATAAAATATAATATTGCCCTTTCCATTTAAACACCTTGTCATATACCATAATAACTTTTAACCCTTATACATTTTTTTAAATTAATATTTATATAAATATTTTTTATTAGATAGTGTATATATGAGTGTAGCACTTTATTTTATTATTTATGTTTGGCTGAATTTTTTTTTTTCTGTAAATTTTACGCTAGGTTTTCACTTGCTCAAAACTGCAGAGCGAAGTGTTTACTTTCAACTTGTAATACTCGTGCAAGTTGTGTACATTATCATGCAATTGATTAACATTGGAATGTGAAATATGTACCGTAAATATACAGAAAAACACATAAATACATATGTACACATTTATACATATATATATATATATATATATATACATATACATATTTAGACATGTATATATACATGTATGTATCTCTATGTTAAAGCCCTTTGCATATTTTTTTTTCTCTAACACCTGAGACCTCACATCTTTGAGCCCTTGTAACTTTTTATTGCAACTATTTTTAATATTTTTTATAATCGACATTTAACAAGGAAATAGGCCTATATGAGTTGATTAATTCCTTATTTTTACCTTGCTTAGGGATTAGGATTATTCTAGATTTAGTAAAGTAGCTAGAGGGTGATTTATCTTCTAGGAAAAAAGAATTAAATACTTTGTTTAATATAGGGGTAATTTCATCAGTAAGAATTTTATATAGTTCTCCTGGCAGGTCATCAGGTCCTGGAGCCTTATTAAGCTTTAGATTATGTATAGTTTTTTAATCTCCTCCTCTGTTATTGGAGAGTTTAATATATCAAGGTCATCCTTTGCTATTGGGGGAGTTTGATCCCATTCCAAAAGGAATCTTTCTTTTGTTGATCCACTGTCTTATCTTGATATAACTGTTTAAAGTAATGAAAAAATTCCCCTAAGATATCTTGGGGGAGTGTATATGTTTTATTTTTTGTTTTAATAAGAGATATGGTGCTATTCGTTTTTTACGTGTGTTCACCAATTTGGCCAGGAATTTTCCTATTTTGTTTCCATATTGCATATAGTTACTATTCCTCCTCAGCTAATTCTGTGTTTCTTTCTGAATATACCAGTTATTTCTTTGTTTTTTAACTTCTAAGTATTATCGCCAATTGTTTCTATTGTTATTCATAACATATTTTTGATACTTATTTATAATTTGTTTAGTGAGTTGGATCCAGTAAGAATCATTTTTCTTTTTTAATCTGCTAACATATGCGAGGATATCCCCCCTTATTACCAGATAATTTCTATGTTTGATACAGAACCTTTATTTCTATCAAAATAGTCAAACCATTTACTGGCCAGAAATCTTTGAAATTTTAGATTATTAAATAGCTATGTTGGAAAGAAAAACCTATTATTAGATGATTTTGGTGCCATAATTAGCAGGGATAATAAAATTGGAGCATGGTCGGAAATGGTAATTGGCAGGATCTCTGTTTTTTTAGTTAAGGAGAAAAGTTTATCACTAACTAAAAACATATCAATAAATGATAAAGATTTATGGGCTTTGGACAAACATGTAAATTCTTTACTATCCAGATGTGAATTCCTCCAGATATCCATTAAACCTAGATTAAAGCAAAGCTTTTTAAAAATGTTAATATCCTTACACCCTGTCAGGGCATTTTTCCCCTTCCGTTTCCTATCTAAGAAACCCGATGCTATCAATTTCATATCACCCCCAAGGATTATGTTCTGGTCAAATTCCATTAGCTTGGCTTGTAGGGACTCCCAGAATAGATTTTTCTTTGTGTTTGGACCGTATACGTTACATAATACTATTCTTTTCTGCCCTAATTCTAATTCAAGTATAACAAATCTCCCTTGTTGATCAATTTCTCGTCTTAAGATTTTGTATTGTAGAGTTTTCCTAAAAACCACGTCTCCTACCCAACCCCATTTCAGTTTTTGACTTTCTAACTCATTCAGATGAGTTTCTTGTAATAGGCCTATGTCTATTTTTATTTTATTTAAGTATTGTAATACTGCTTTTTTTTTCCAACTGGGGAGGTAAACCCACCAACATTCCATGATCCAAATCTACATGCCTCCACCATTATAGGTCGCTATTCTGCCTATCCAAGGAGGGAGGAGAGACCAAAGAGGGGAAAAAAAAAAAAGGCGAACCAACCTTGCCCCATCCTCAACCCATATCTTCCATAACATTCAGTGCTGTCTTTATTATCATTTCTTAAAAATCTAAACCACATTGCTACTATTACTATGAGAAGTATTCAACCCATCTCTCTAATCTATGATTCTCACCTCTCAAAATTGTATCCAATTCCTGTTGATTCTCAAAGGTCCTAAACCCTTCCTTAGTCTGAATGCTTATTTTGGCTGGATATAATAGCCTCACTATTCTCCCCTCCTGGATCAATCGTGTACAAATTGGAGCACAGAGCTTTCTTTTATTTGAGGTCTCATATGCAAAATCCTGGAAAATTAAAAATTTCTTATTTTGAAAAAACACTTCTTTCTGCAATCTATATGCCTGTAGGATTTTAACATTCTCTTGAAAGTTTAGATATTTAATGATTATCGGTCTCGGTCTATTCTTCCTGATTCCTCAAAATACCTATTCTGTGTGCTCTCTCTACTGTAAAAGTTATATTTGTTTCTGTGATTTTTAATAAAAGAGGTAATTGTACTGAGGCAAAGTGTGTCAGATCCTTCTCAGACAATGCCTCAGAGATATCAATAAGTCTCAAATTATTCCTCAACCTATTTTCAAGGTCTTCCACTTTCTCATTTAAGAATTTAACTTGCTTCCGAATATTTGTTAAATCTTTATCTTTCTCTATGTCCCTGTCCTCTAAGTCTGAGATACGCTGTTCTGCTAACCCTTTTCTGGCTACCATTTGTTTAATCTCTTGTGAGAGTGTATCTACACTAGTCTGGATGGCCTCAAACTTAGGTAAGAAAAGATCACTAATTTGTTTCAGTAATTCTGAGCTATTAACTAACTTGACTATTTTCAATGCTTCTCCTAACTAATCTCTTTTCTTGCTGCCTTCTTCCCGCCATGTTTAATGTTTTATTATTATTTGGTAGGGGTGTGAGGTATTTATCCATAAAGGATGATTAGGAGGGAATTAAATCCTCCTACCAGTCCCTGTGATTCACTTCTAGGGTCTAGTCTTAAGTAAAGTTATACTTTACTTATCTCTAGCTTCCTACCTTTTGTTCTTTATAGACATTAGATGTATTTATAATGAAGCATACTCATGAATTTTAAATCCCTATCTCACATCAATACTATAGAACTTTCTAGAATTACACATCTTACAGAATCGTACTAGGCCAGGAAGAGAAGGGAAAAAAAAGATCTATACAAATAATATTCAATTCAACAGAAAAATAATACTCAAGTGAATTTCCTTAAAGATCACAGAGTCCCATTGTTATCTGTTCCTTTCCAGCATTCTCATCGAAATGAGGGGAAGAGGGAAAGAGAAGCCGGGTCCAGATGTAAGTTCGACTATTTCCTCACATATGCAGCCAGAGAGATAGTGTGACTTTTAACCTCTGTTCATTTCTTAATAGACCAGTCCTTAAATTACCATACTAATGAGAGAAAAAAAAGAGCAAAAGAGCACCACATATGTGTATCTGCAACAAGACACTGTAGCATAAAGTAGCTGTGTACAGGGTACTCACAAATTTTGTTGGCACTCTTTTGTGCCTATAGATACAGGCTGAGCCTTCAACAGCAGCCCAGCTCGCTGTTTCCCGAGGTTATCCCAGAAGTAAACTCATAGTAGGGCTGTGATAAACAAGAAGAAAACAGAGATACAACATACATGCGTGAGTCTGTTAAACAGAAATTATATCTTGGAAAGAGTAGTCACAGGGTACTCACAAAAGCAGCGGCACTGTAGTGTGCCAAATGAGGCAGGCTGGACCTTCAACAGCAGTCCAGCTCGCTGTATCCAAAGGGAACGAGAGTATACCTCAGACAGGGCGAAAAAAGAGACAAGTATGTGCAATACATGTGTGAATCCATAAGGAGAGCCGAATGTACTGTAATATAAATAAATTCAGGGTACTCACAAAAATAGCGGCACCTCTGTGAAAAGTTGTACAGGCTGGGACTTTCACAGCAGCCCAGCTCACTGATTATGGTCTGTTCTTTTTATTAACGTTTCCGTTGGCTGTGGACCCCGATCAGCATTTAGGCCTTTCTCACATCCCTCTCGATCCAGACTGCCTGCTGGCATCTCGCTCAGTCCTTCCACGGCGCGGCTCACTCGCGCCTACGTCAAGTGCGTACATTAGTGCGTGGAACACGCCCCCCCAAATAGTATCTTAAACACACACACAATAGAGAGCGAAACAAGAGAGTTTATTTATCTTAATTCTTAGATATGTGTCAATGAGCAAATAGCCAAATGAAACTGCTATTCTTTCTGTGTTGAACATTTTACCACATTTTGCCTGGTTTATATAAACAAGAAACATAAGCTATAAATAATTTGTAATGCTTTATATACCTAGAAGTATTTCATCAAAATTCAATTTTGGATCAGAAACACCCTTGAGCATTTATAAATTAATAAACCCCATAAAATTAAATGTTTTAATAAATCAGTCACAACAGGTCTGTTTATTTATTTAAACATATTTAACCAGGAAATGATTAGTATACGCAATCTTATCTTCAAGTATGTCCTGGGATTTTAGAGATTGCAAATACTGTGGTGCTGAGGTGCACTTATGTCCATAAGAGTATTCTAATTATCATAAACCTTATTTTGATTTTAATTCCTAGTACCTCTTTCATCACATTGCTCTGTGAAATATGTTGTGACTTTGCAAACATAAAATGTACAGTATGTCTAGATTTGCTTTTTATTGTACCTGCCTTATTTAGGCTTTTAGGTTTCATATTATAATGTAGGCATGCATTCTTCTTATAACCCTTTAAAAAATCTAGAATTTGTTTCATTGTTGTAATAAAAAATAGTGTATTATTACCCCTTGTAACTTCCCCACATGAGGTTTGTAGTTTGTATAGGAAGGTAAAAGAGCAGCTTTTACCTTAAAGTGTTGCTAGGAGATACATATGATAGCTTCAGACATTTACTAGTTCATACTCAGTAGAGTATGCTGCAAAATCATGTGACTGTAGAACTTACATTCTGTAATGTTAGATCTCTTATCTAGCTGCAGGCTCTGGCTGTACTGAATGCTCATTTAGGACCTGATGATCGAAAGCTCTCCTCTCAGGTGAGATGATCTAAAATAAATTATCCTCCAGCACTGCGAGATCCCTAGTACAATTTTCAAAAGGCAGATTTTGCTATACTTCTCCAAGGGGCATTCCCTGCATTTCTGTGTGTGAAGGAGAAACAAGGCCAGTGCTTGAGAATCTGGGATCATCAGAGCCTTAGCAAGAAAGTTGTTTGCTGTTTTTTCAACACAACCTTTTTCTTTATATACTTTGATTTAACATATTTTCTTACTAAAAGAGTCCAGTTTCATATCCCTTTAATATGGGTAAAGGCACATGCTGTCACATTCATTAAAACTCACACATTCTTGCAGACACAGGGGCCCATTTATCAAGCTCCGAACGGAGCTTGTGGGCCCGTGTTTCTGGCGAGTCTTCGCACCTGTCGAATCAGGTGCGCAAGACCTTTAATAAATAGGCCCCAATGTCAAAGGCAAACATTCATTGAAACCACAGGCTGAGGCTCACTGTCAAAGAAGGACTAACAATTGCTGTCTCAGGCAAAGATTACCAGTGAGATTCAAAAAGACATACTGGGGTAAATTTATCATACCCCGGACGGACATGATGAGTTAATCATGTCTGCCCTGCATCCCTAAATGCCGACAGCATA
Source organism: Bombina bombina (assembly GCF_027579735.1). NCBI lineage: Eukaryota > Metazoa > Chordata > Amphibia > Anura > Bombinatoridae > Bombina > Bombina bombina. Next base: position 850,253,976 of record NC_069503.1, read on the forward strand.
TGCTGTCGGCATTTAACATTGCACAAGCAGTTCTTGTGAACTGCTTGTGCAATGTCACCCCCTGCAGATTCGCGGCCACTAGCACGGGGTGTCAATCAACCCGATCGTATGCGATCGGGCGGATCGCTGTCCGCTGCCTCAGAGCTGGAGGACGAGTTAAGGAGCAGCGATCTTAAGACTGCTGCTTCTTAACTCCTGTTTCTGACAAGCCTGAAGGCTCACGCGGAAACAGCAGCATTAGGGGCCATTCGGCCCTTAATAAATCGGCCCCACTGTGTTAGTGTATATGTATTTTGCAACATTATGGACTAGATTACGAATGGAGTGCTATCATTTGTGTGCAAGCAATATCGGGTTTTCAAGGCCGTTTGTGTGCAAGTAAAATTCTGTCTGTATTACAAGTTGAAAGTAAATGTGAATAGATGAGCGCAATTACGCTAGAACGATTACTATGACTTCAGAGCTCTGGTTAACTGATATGCGAGTCGAACAAAGTCCCAAAACACATCAAAATTACATTTAAAAAAATGCAATAAAAAGTTAGAAGGGCTCAAAAAATAATAAAAAAATATGTGAAAGTGCTCCATTTTATGCTGCAGTTATTTGTAATTGTTGTTGCTGATGAAGGATCATTGCCATCCAAACCAAATTTTTCTGTAATTGGTGTTGTCTTGGCTCTGTTAAAAGCACAATAGCTTGTGTAGAAAAAATCTTATTTATTAAAATGTTAAAAACATAGCATATAGTTGCTATAATAATGCTTAACAATTACAATATATCTTGTGGTTTTTAAGCACTATTATAGCAACTATATATTATGTTTTTAATTGTTTAATAAGGGCTAGATTACAAGTGGAGAGCTAAATTATCATGCTCCCGCAAACGGGCAAATTAGTGGCTGGTTATTGCTACCGTGAGCTCATGGTAGCAATTAGCGCTCAGAAAATTAACCAGAGATCAGATCTCTGGTTAATTTTTTAAAAGTGCATCAAATGCCCTCAAAAAAGAGGGCATTCTTGTTTTTTATAAAAAAAAAAAAAAAAAAAAAAAGCTAGAATAATAATAATAAAAAAAACGGCACTGGGCAGTTTTGAGGCTTTAAAGTTTGTGGGAGTGGCACTGTGTGTTCTCATAGACCGCAATGTAAATATATAGGTATGATATTAAATATATATATATATGTATGTGTTAATATGTGTATATACGCATATTAACACATAAATATATATATGTATATATTCATACACATATATATTTAAAAATGCTAACCATCTCTGACAGCATTAAAATGAGGCTCCCATAGGAGTCTATGGAAGTGAGCTCCCGTGAGCGCAATGCTTCCTCACATTCGCGCCTCACGTTCGCATAGTGATTTACTTGTAATACCAGCGCACATTATCGCACAATATTTAGAGCTCCACTTGTAATCTAGCCCTAAATGTTTTATTCTACACCAACTACTGTGCTTTTAATGCACTAATAATCTTATTTTGAATAATACAACATCCATTGAAAGGCAGGTCCTGTATTGCCTATGGAGTGTTCAGCTGAGGGACTGGAATAACCCAGCATGCACTTTTCAGTACTTGTTATGAGTGCCTACTACATGTGAGTGTTCATTTTGAATATAACTCTTATAGACTTCACTGTGATAAACTACACCATGAAATGTTTTATCTGTCTCTTTTGATCTCAAGTAAGATGACAATATGTGAAGAAGAAACGTTGTCAGACATGTTATTAACTCATTTCTACTTGAGGAGAATGCCATATCTGACAAGTGTGCATTAAGGGGAGCTATGTATGCTATCAAAAGTAGGTGAGAAGCTGTTGTATGAAATAGTGTTTAGGTTACTGTTGGTATCTCCACAATATTTCACTAAGATTTAACTTAAATGTATTGTATATGTTATAATAATTTAAATTGCCATGGCCTGGCTGTGCCTAATGCAGTAAACTAAAAGCCAGTTGCCAAACCGGTAATAATCAGTTGACAGGGACTATCTTATAGACTAATAATGGTTTTCTATAATTGCATAAATAGAGGAGATAGCCAATATAGGCCTAAACTAGCTAACAAAGGTGTAAATCAGCCCATATATGTCTCATATTATGCATGTTGAAACAAAATCGAGCTTTATTTTTATAGATGATTCACTTTTCTGTTTTTCAAACTTGAAAAAAATATTTTAAAGTAATATTGCAATTAATGATTGTTTTATGAATATTACCTTTATCTATAAAAGTATATTATGTGATAAGAGAAATGCATGTAATTTTTAATGACATACTTTCTTATAACTTGTTAAAGATAATAAACAAAAACTGAATCCTTTTGGTTGCTATCAGTCTATTAATTTTACCGACACCAGATAAATAACAAAAATTAGCTTCATTAAAAGATTTTGATTGGAAAATAATCAGAAGTAATCAAAATATATACAGTGAAATAACCTATAATCCTATAATCATCAACTAAAGCGGTTACATAAGCAAAACAGAATTAACGCAGAAACTAAACTATAAAGATAATTAAATCATATTTTCAAAATAACAAAAATTGGCTTAATAATAAGAACTTAATATTTGATTATAAACCCTTTAAGGTAATTGCAGAGAATCAGGTAAATTAATAATCATGACAAACCGTCAGATAATAATTTATCACAATTCTTGATTCACCCGGTGTTATTGTCGACTAATAAGACCAGGTGGTAGGAATTATCAAAAGAAAAACACAAAGCTATAGAACAATTAATTAATTTACCTGATTAAATAGACAAAGGTATTTTAAATAAATGTAAGGTGTAAATCTTAATGATATTAACATTTAAGGTGACATAATTTCATACATCACCAAAGTAAATAAATTCCCCCTTTTCAAACAGGAATCAAGCTGTCAGGTCGTAGGTCTGTCCGAGTAGGCTAAACTAGCCTCAGCAGTTATAATCCAATAATCTCTGACCTTTGTAGTTGGTTAGCAAATTACCAACTCCATATATGATGTAACCAGTTCCAAAATACAGGAAAATCCACCCCCTCCCATTGGGATAGACCCTATGTATCACCATTCTCTATTCTAAGAGGAGTCATTGATTATAATATTTAATCATTAATTAACATAAAATGAATTAGATTAAATATTATTGTTCTGGCAGTAGATGGCTCTCGCATACAGGGTAAAAATTCAAAAAAAATATTTTATATATGTTTACCCCAACATTCCTATACTATAATTAAGGTTAAAAATTGCACTTATTTAAAGAAATAAGCGACAAGCTGGGGCCTAAGCAAGTAAACTGAGCAGAACTACCTTGAATAATGAAAAATATATTGATAGAAAAACTTCTCTGTCAGCAAGACTGAGAAAAACAAAACTAAATGTCATAATAGATGAGCCACGAGTAGGCTTAAAAAAAAACCATGGAGTCTGTTGTGTCAAAAATTCATGACAATTGTGCTAAACGTTCAGCAACTTGACTATCTTTGTTGCCTAGCAGCTTTAACCAAGCAGTGTAAACCAGAGAGTATTAAAATGTTGCGGCTAGATTACGAGTTTTTGTCGGTAATGGTGTGCGGTGCTAACGCACAGTTTTTCCTTACCGCTCATCTACAGTAATGCTGGTATTATGGGTCTTTAGAAACCTGTCGTTAGCCGCAAAAAAGTGAGCGTAGAGCAGAATTTAGCTCCACATCTCACCTCAATACCAGCGCTGCTTACGGTAGCGGTAAGCTGGCAAAACGTGCTCGTGCACGATTTCCCCATAGGAGTCAATGGGGCAGAGCCAGCTGAAAAAAACCTAACACCTGCAAAAAAGCAGCGTTCAGCTTCTAACGCAGCCCCATTGATTCCTATGGGGAAACACATTTATGTCTACACCTAACACCCTAACATGAACCCCAAGTCTAAACACCCCTAATCTTACACTTATTAACCCCTAATCCACCACCCCTGACATCTCCGACACCTGCTTTATATTATTAACCCCTAATCTGCTGCTCCGGACACCGCCGCCACCTACATTATACTTATGAACCCCTAATCTGCTGCCCCCAACATCGCCGAACACTACATTATATTTATTAACCCCTAATCTGCTGCCCCCAATGTCGCCCACACCTACCTACAATTATTAACCCCTAATCTGCTGCCCCCAACGTCGCCGCCACTATAATAAAGTTATTAACCCCTAAATCTAAGTCTAACCCTAACACAATACATCTAAATAAATATTTCTATAATTAAATAAATTATTCATTTTTTAAACTAAATACTTACCTGTAAAATAAACCCTAAACTAGCTACAATATAACTAATAGTTTCATTGTAGCTAGCTTAGGATTTATTTTTATTTTACAGGCAACTTTGTATTTATTTTAACTAGGTACAATAGTTATTAAATAGTTATTAACTATTTGATAACTTCCTAGTTAAAATAAATACAAATATACCTGTAAAATAAAACCTAACCTAAGCTACAATTACACCTAACACTACACTATTATTAAATAATTTACCTAAATTAACTACATTTAATTACAATTAAATTAAATAAACTAAAGTACGAAACCCCCCCCCCCACTAAATTAAAGAAAATAATAAAATAATTACAATTTTTTAAAACTAATTACACCTAATCTAATCCTCCTAATAAAATAAAAAAAGCCCCCAAAATAAAAAAATCCCTACCCTATACTAAATTACAAATAGCCCTTAAAAGGGCTTTTTGTGGGGCATTGCCCCAAAGTAATCAGCTCTTTTACCTATAAAAAAAAGTACAATACCCCCCAACATTAAAACCCACCCCACACACCCAACCCAACTCTAAAACCCACCCAATCCCCCCTTAATAAAACCTAACACTACCCCCTTGAAGATCACCCTACCTTGAGAGGTCTTCCCCCAACCGGGCAGAAGTGGTCATCCAGACGGTCCAAAGTCTTCATCCTATCCGGTCAGAAGAGGTCCTCCAGACGGCCAGAAGTCTTCATCCAGGCGGCATCTTCTATCTTCATCCATCCGGCACGGAGCGGGTCCACCTTCAAGACATCCGACGCGGAGCATCCTCTTCGTTCGACCGTGACTGGAACAATGACGGGTCCTATAAATGATGTCATCCAAGATGGCGTCCCTTCAATTCCGATTGACTGATAGAATTCTATCAGCCAATCGGAATTAAGGTAGAAAAAATCCTCTTGGCTGATCCAATCAGCCAATAGGATTGAAGTTCAATCCTATTGGCTGATTAGAACAGCCAATAGGATTGAGCTCGCATACTATTGGCTGATTGGAACAGCCAATAGAATGCAAGCTCAATCCTATTGGCTGATTTATTAAAGTGGCGGCGATGTCCGGTCGGCAGATTAAGGGTTAAAAATTTTATTTAAGTGTTTGTGATGTGGGGGGGGGGGGGACTCGGTTTAGGGGTTAATAGGTAGTTTGTGGGTGTTAGTGTACTTTTTAGCACTTTAGTTAAGAGTTTTATGTTACGGTGTTAGCCCATAAAACTCTTAACTCCTAACTTTTAAATGCGGTAGGAGTCTTGACAGGAGAGGCTGTACCGCTCAGTTTTTCCAAGACTCGTAATACCGGCGTTAGGAAAATCCCATTGAAAAGATAGGCTACGCAATTTACGTAAGTGGATTTGTGGTATGCTCGAGTCGTGGAAAAAAAGTGAGCGGTACACCTGTACCTGCAAGACTCGTAATACCAGCGGGCGTTAAAAAGCAGCGTTGGGACCTCTCAACGCTGCTTTTTAAGGCTAACGCAAGACTCGTAATCTAGGCGTCGGTGTGCACACGCAGCCTTCACCTGTGGTTAACTAGCAAGACAAACACAAGAGCTACTGGCAGCAATTGGAGCATAGGAAATGTATTTAGTTTATATTTAGTTTTAATCTTTAAATTTATATACAATATCATAGTTAGGCTTACATATTTCTAAATTATCTAAAGGTCTCTGGGCTTGTGAGAGTCTTTAAGAAATCTCTACACTACTATGAAGCCTCTGGTGGAATTCTCTAAAGGCAGTTTTTACCTTTAGAATATAGTGAAGAAGATACATACATTACTATAGGGCTCACAAAAAATGTAATTTAAAATCATATACAGCAAATAAAAATTACCATGAAATAAAAAGAGGCAGTAAAAATTCTATTGTAAAAATCCATTTAAATTCATAACAAAATTGTTATGAATATATATATATATATATATATATATATATATATATATATATATATATTTTTTTTTTATTGAGGTTCACTTCAAACCATACAAACAATATAAAACTGTAGATTGTACAGTACAGCATACACAACACTAACATTAGATACCACAGTAAAAGCAAAATAAGTATGAGTGTTCACACATGGACCTTTAACATCTGCAAAATAATCATAACAGAAAGTATTTTAAAACATAGTAGATCATGGATCTCAACTAGTAAACCTCATTTTTATAGGTTTATATGCACCAAAGACTGATATGTAATATGAATATTTTAAAACATGCAACTCAAGAATTTACTAGAAATCCTCAAATGTGAGTGCGGTTTTTCGGTGGGAGTTCGGCGTGCAGAGAGGAGTGTGGTTCTCAGGCACCTACAAACGGCCATCATTCCCGGCAGATGCTCCCGTTGTTGGCGTGTTTGACGCCCTAGGGAGCTGGGCTACAACACCTTAGCCCCATGTAAGGAACTTAATTACTTTGCACTGTCTCTTTAAGGATCATCCTCCTCCTCCCTATAAAACTCAAAGCCTGCCTTTACCTGTTGCTGGATTATTGAAGTTGTTCCTTACAGCAACATTCGACTAGCCTTACCATTAGAAGTACTTTCTATTCTACAGACTAACCTGAACTTGTTGAAATCTCAATTTTCAGTTCTTGCAGCCAAGTTCCGTTGAACTCCTTACTCGGCAATTCCTCACAGCTAACCGGAGCTGCGGTGACGTCATCAGCTACCGCCGCGACCAGTCTCAGCGTGTGTGTGAAGCTGTTACCGAGTATTTGCACTCAAGCTTGGACAAGGAGGATTCCCCCTCAGCACTAACTCCAGTAATTTCCATATTATCAGACCGGACAAGGTATGAACTGTTAACTGCCATAACATTAGAGCGGACAAGGTTTGAATTGTTGATATTATCTAGCCTACGATTATCTCACTGTACTCTGCCATAAATCTGACTACAGCCGATAATAGTAAGGCCATATTAAGTCACAGTGTCAACCAGGGTAATAATTTATTAGCAAGGTTGTTCGTGTGACACAAAACAAATATTTATATCAAAAGGGAATATTACCCTATTTAAGAATTCTTAAGCTTTATTTTGTTTACTCTGATTATTGTCAAAAGACACATCACAGACTGATACTTTTGATCAAATTTTTTACATTGTTTACATAATAATCCAGCCATAAAAAAGGATCTGCATAGTTTTTCTAGTCCTTGATACTTTTACAATTACCTAAATATGGAACTTAACACTATGGCAGATCACTTAAAAAGCCTGTCTGACAGGGTTGATCTCTTAGCTAATTCATTTAGAGAATTACAAGTTGAGAATCAGGCTCTAAAAGCCTGTCTCAGAGAAACTTTAGCAGCCAAACCTACTACTACTGAGCACACACCTGAACCTGCTGTATCAACTCCTGAAAGGTTCTCTGGTAATAGAGCACAGTTCAGGGAATTCAGGAATTCCTGCCTGCTATTGTTTCAGCTAAAACCTAAGACATATGCTACAGAGAGAACCAGAGTGCTAACGGTAATCTCTTACCTTAGAGGTGAGCCCAGGGCATGGGCGGATGCTTTCTTTGAGAAAGAGGACCCTATTTTGGGATAATTGGAAGCCTTTTATTCTGAAATGTCTACACTATATGATGATCCCTACAAACAGATATCATCAGAAAATAATTTGCGTGCTTTAAAACAAAATAAAAACCCAGCTGAAACATACATCACTCAATTCAAAATTTTTGCTAGAGATGCTATGTGGAATGAAATATCACTAAAAAATCAATTTCGTTTGGGTTTAAGTGAAGAGCTCAAGGATGAGATATAACGTATAGGGGTACCTGAAACCCTGGAGGAATTCTACACAGTCTCTATCTCTATAGATAGGCATCTCAGAGAGAGGCGTTGCGAGAGATTGGGTAGTGCAAAAAGATTACCTATGTCACCTGCTACTATTCCAAAAGACCTACCACAGCCCATGGAGATTGGGTTCATTAAAGGACCGTTATCTATGCAGGAAAAGACCAGAAGGAAGAATCTAAACCTCTGTTTATATTGTGCATCTCCTAAACATGAGGTGAAAGATTGCCCCCAACTGGCAAAACAAAAGTTCGGTAAGAAACCAGAACTTCAACTTAGTTTTTTCTCTAAGTTAGTTTCTACATCTTATCTCACTATTCCTGTCTATTTACAGTGGGAATCCTGCAAGATCCAGATGATGGCCCTAATTGACACCGGATCCTGCGGAAACTTCATTGACATGAAATTTGCGAAACTAAATAAAATACCTGTGATTGCAAAGCAAACTCCTGTCTCAGTAAAAGTCATTGATGGTAGTATTCTATCTAGTGGTCCTCTCACACACCAGACTATACCCCTACACCTTCATACAGCCAATCACAATTCAGATCTTATTTCTTTAAATGTTATCTCTTCTCCTATGTTCAGTGTAATTCTTGGTATAAAATGGTTGAGTTCACACAGACCTCTTATTGATTGGGCACACTTAACTATTTCATTTCCTGACCACTCAGGGGTAAAACATTCATCTAATGATTCTATTCTCCTCTCTGTAACTAACAGTGACAACAACATACCCTCAGAATACCATGAATTTAGAGATGTGTTTGATAAAACTGAAGCAGAATCTCTTCCACCCCACAGGGCCTATGATTGCCCCATAGATCTGCTACCAGGGGTATCTATACCTTTTGGCCATCTTTACCCACTCTCTAAACCAGAATTAGAACATTTAAAGGTCTATATTGATGAGAACCTCAAAAAAGGGTTCATAAGACCTAGTACATCCCCTGCGGGTGCTGGTATGTTTTTTGTTACTAATAAGGATGGTACACTTAGACCTATAATAGATTACAGAGAGTTGAACAAACGCACTAGAAAAAACAGATACCCTCTCCCATTGATCCCAGAATTAATAGAAAGATTACGAGGATCCTCATTTTTCACTAAGTTGGATCTCAGAGGAGCTTACAATTTAATCAGAATAAGAGCTGGGGACGAATGGCTTACAGCATTTAGGACTAGATATGGTCTTTATGAATATACTGTAATGCCATTCGGTTTGTGTAATGCCCCAGCTACATTCCAATGTTTCATTAATTACATTTTTAGGGACATATTGGATGTTTACGTCATAGTCTACCTAGATGACATTCTGATCTACTCCTCTGATCTGATCCAACACAGACTTCATGTCAAGGAAGTTTTACTCAGGTTAAGGCAAAATAAATTGTACGCAAAACCTGAAAAGTGTACCTTTGAAACAAAAAATATCACCTTTTTAGGGTACCACATTACTGAACAAGGTATATCAATGGATACTAAAAAGGTTCAAGCAATACTTGAGTGGCCTACACCCACCTCTAAGAAAGATGTACAGCGCTTCCTGGGGTTTTCCAACTTTTATAGGAAGTTTGTCCCAGGGTTCGCTAACATCAGCAAACCTCTCACTGATCTTACTAAACTGCATGATAAATTTTACTGGACTTCACAAGCTCAAGAGGCATTTGATTTCCTGAAACGGAAGTTTTCTTCTGAACCCATACTTAGATTTCCAGATATGCAACATCAGTTTGTCCTGGAAGTCGATGCTTTGGAATATGCCATAGGAGCTATCCTCTCCCAAAGACCTTCTTGTAAAGAACCCCTTCATCCAGTGGCCTACTTTTCCAGGGTTCTGCAACCGGCAGAGATGAACTATCCTGTGGGGGAAAAGGAGCTACTGGCGATTAAAAGTTCATTTGACCACTGGCGACATCTCCTGGAAGGAGCTGTACATCCCATAATTATATTCACTGACCACAAGAATCTGCAGTACCTACAATCAAACAGGACTCTCTCATCTAGGCAATTACGTTGGAGTCTATACTTCTCAAGATTCCGCTACAACATCTCTTACAGGCCTGGAGAAAAGAATGGTAAAGTGGATGCTTTGTCCCGAATGCCTACTAGAAATACTCCAGAAAATTCTCCTTCCACGGTCATTTCTCCAAAGACTGTTTCATCGGGTTACTCACTACTCAAATCAAAGCAGACCAACTCGCTAATACTGAGATTCCGTTAGAGGATCTTACCTTACAGCCAGATGGCTTATACTATAAAGAAGACAAATTATATATTCCCCCTGAACATTGCCAAGTTGTTCTAAAACAGGTCCATGATTCACCACTAGCTGGACATATGGGTACAGAAAAGACTACCGAATTACTCCTTCGTTACTATTGGTGGCCTGGTCTCAGGAAATCTGTGCAATCTTACGTGTCTGACTGTGTTACCTGTGCTACCTCTAAACACACTAAACAGCGTCCGTTTGGATTCTTACAACCCATTCCAGTGCCTAACAGACCATGGGAGAAGATCTCCATGGATTTCATTGTTGACCTTCCTAGATCTAATGGATTTAATACTATATTTGTTGTAACAGACCTATTTTCCAAGATGGCTCATTTTATTCCCACTACTGCCTTACCCACCTCTAAACTAACTTCTGACATGTTCATAAAAGAAATTATACGGTTACATGGTATACCCAAGACTGTTATAAGTGATCGTGGAACACAGTTCACTTCCAGATTCTGGAGAAATCTCTGTAAATCCCTTCACATTGAACAGTGCCTGATGACTTCTTTTCACCCCCAGTCCAACGGACAAACAGAGAGGGTGAATCAAAGCATTGAACAGTACTTACACTGTTTTTGCTCTCAAGAGCAAAACACATGGGCGACTTATCTTCATCTAGCAGAGTTCGCTCACAATAACCATGTAAATTCCTCCACAGGTTTTACTCCCTTCTTTGTAAATTATGGATTGCATCCACGATCAGATCTACCTAAAGTGGATACACCGTGTCCCCTCGTGAATGATACCATGAATGACATCTCTCGGATTTTTTCTTCTGTAAGAGCTCACATCTTGGATGCTCAAGCAACTCAAAGCAAGTACTACAACTTGAGACGTAGGACGGGACCTCTCTACTCAGTTGGTCAACGGGTTTGGTTGTCCACTAAGAACTTGAATTTGCATTACCCTAGTAGGAAATTGGGTCGGACTTATATTGGACCATTTGTCATCTCCGGTATTCCGAACCCACTCACTGTCACTTTGGATCTGCCTCCTTCCATGAAGGTGCACCCTACATTCCATATATCTCTGGTGAAGCCGTGTCTTTCGGATGTACCTCCTCTTACTCATCTTCCGCCCTCCTCTGCTTTACCTGACCAAAAGGAATTCCATGTGCACAGTATTATCGACTCCCGACTTGTCCGCGGACAGTTGTTCTATTTGGTCTGTTGGTTGAGTTATGGTCCGGAGGAGGATTCGTGGGAACCTGTCTCTAATCTCTCTGCTCCCAGATTGGTGTCACAGTTCCATCGGAGGCACCCCGACAGACCGCGTCCTTGAAACCTCGCTGTGGTTTCCTTGGGGGGGGGGCTCTGTAAGGAACTTAATTACTTTGCACTGTCTCTTTAAGGATCATCCTCCTCCTCCCTATAAAACTCACAGCCTGCCTTTACCTGTTGCTGGATTATTGAAGTTGTTCCTTACAGCAACATTCGACTAGCCTTACCATTAGAAGTACTTTCTATTCTACAGACTAACCTGAACTTGTTGAAATCTCAATTTTCAGTTCTTGCAGCCAAGTTCCGTTGAACTCCTTACTCTGCAATTCCTCACAGCTAACCGGAGCTGCGGTGACGTCATCAGCTACCGCCGCGACCAGTCTCAGCGTGTGTGTGAAGCTGTTACCGAGTGTTTGCACTCAAGCTTGGACAAGGAGGATTCCCCCTCAGCACTAACTCCGGTAATTTCCATATTATCAGACCGGACAAGGTATGAACTGTTAACTGCCATATCATTAGAGCGGACAAGGTTTGAATTGTTGATATTATCTAGCCTACGATTATCTCACTGTACTCTGCCATAAATCTGACTACAGCCGATAATAGTAAGGCCATATTAAGTCACAGTGTCAACCAGGGTAATAATTTATTAGCAAGGTTGTTCGTGTGACACAAAACAAATATTTATATCAAAAGGGAATATTGCGACTTCCGGTGGGAGGGCCAAGGGGGAAGCAGCAGGCAAGGGGAGCTCCGCATCCAGCAGCACAAAAACTAACTTTAAAACCTAATTTGGGCTGCCTCTTGCTCTGCTATAACATCCCCAGTGGTCGCTAGCAATCCCTAGGCAGAAGTTTGCTGCCCGGAACGGAGGAGAAGCGGGTGAGTCCCCCCTCCGTATCTAGCTCTGGAGCCGCACACCGCTCCGCCACCAAAGTCACAGCCTCACAAGAAGCGCTGAAGGAGCGCAACAAAAATTCACTCCACCGGAGACAACAAGAGACTTGCTCGCCAATCCGGAGCAGTGGTACGGCTCAGGGGGAGACTGACCCCATTGAGGAGACACTTGCTGAGAAAACAAGAAAAGGCCCTGCCACAGCTCCACGTGGACTGCAGTCTTCTTCAATCCTTACACCGCTCCGGGAACACCCACCCACTTTGTCGACTGCCTAACGCGGAGGTGAACCTGCTGATAAGGTAACGGCCGGTACGGCCAGGCTGATCCCACTGGGGCACAGACTACGGAGGGAGCTCCGACTGGCGCGAAAACAGGCGCCATCTTGCAGGAGAGGTCCTACATGCTGGCGGGAGCCGGAGCCCACACTGGGTAAAGTACGACTTTGCACGCACACACCACAGTCAACACCTTTGCTCCTGGGGACTTTTGCATACCGTTACCTTGTATAGGGGACTGGGGAAAATGGCCTTATAGCCACAAACACCGGGCCTAACATCGCATGAGAGAGGTCGGAACCAAGATAACTGCTACCTGCTACCAGTGTATACATAACTTTCCCCAAAGGCAGCCACTAAGATCTGATAGCTGGGACTTTGCAAGGCTCTGCATAAAGATAAGAGTATATCACTCAGTTCATTCGATCACCCACCTACACCACTGGCAGTGACACTGTGTAATTTCCACTACAGGACGCGCTTATAGCACCTTTGATAGCAGATGTTAACCCTGCCATCACATGAATGGGTCCTAGAGCTGGCGATACTGGAAACTCAGCATACCTCAAGGGGCATTACTAGAGTTGGGAACCTTGACCCCTGCAAGATCTTCACATAAGTTAGAATCACCAAGCTGTAGCAAACCATAAGACTGTGTTATCATATCCAACCAAATACAGAACTCTCACACTCCTGAAAGAGCACATGAAGGACGCTGTGCTGACAGTCTTGTGTTGCTCCCCTTTTACTCTGCTGGGGGCTGAGTTGTATAATCTGTGGAACTTTTACTGTATTGTTTATCTGTATTAACCCTTGCTTTTCTCCCACTAACATTTGGTTTCCCTCAGTGATAGGATATTGCTAGTACTGGTTAAGTCATTCATATACACTGTATCATATTTTGGTTGAAAAGGATCTTTCTAGTCTGCTGTTAGAATAACATCCACATATGCTAGCCATTTTCTCACTTGTAAAGGTATATGGAGAAATATTTAACGAATACCCCCATGGCAAGTCGCAGCAAAACTAGCTCTGGCAGAAATAAATCTGGAGCTGACTCCTCAAACGCGGGAGCTAGCACTGACAGCTGCCTAGATAGTGTTTCACTTGACACACACCCCATTGTTAAACAGATATCTTTACTATTTATGCCTAAAATTGATAATTTACAGAGGGGGGTTGATACCCTCACAGATGATGTTAAACAATTCTCCACATGTGTAGCAGAAGCTGAGAATAGAATCTCTGATTTGGAAGATTCTAATGTATCTAACTCAAATAAAATTGAAGCCTTAGAGAGACAAGCCGTGACATTACAATTAAAATTAGATGACCTAGAAAATAGGTCGAGACGCAATAATGTGCGCCTCTTGGGTCTCCCCGAATCAGTAAAACCATCAGATATCATCCACTTTGTTGAAAATACACTCCCCACATTACTGAAGATACCTACACAAGACCTGGAGGGTGGGGTGGAACGTGCTCATAGGGTAGGCCCAGAAAGGGCTGGCTTAGATAACTTACCCCAACCCCGGCCAATTATGATCAAGTTTCTACATTTCCAGACCAAAACAGCATTACTAAGAGCTTACAGAAAAATGGACAATGTGATGTATGAAAATGCACGCTTGCTCCTGTTTCAAGATTTCTCGGTGGATCTTATGAAACGCCGGAGGGAATTTTCACCAATCTGCTCACAACTTCATAGGGAGGGTAGACAAGCCTTCTTGCTATACCCAGCTAGGCTAAAAATTATGACCCCCAGAGGCCCAAAATTCTTTGACAATCCAACTGCGGCTCAAAATTTCCTAGAAGGTGGGGGGGCCCCCCCACGCAGCCCACGCCAGAATCATCCAAGAGGGGAGGAGGGTTGAAACTGTAGTAAATAGGAACTCACCCTAGGTTTTAAATCAAGTAGTCTGTTCTGATGGCCACTGAAATAACTGACAATGGGTCCGCAGCTACACGCGGACTTAGAACTTTGAAGTTCAGTTTAAGTTCAGGTTTGAGTTTTATAATGTTATATGTTACCATAGGTTACTTTCTAGATTCAGGGCACTTAGAACACGCAAGCAAAGGAGAAGGATCAGTTGTGTGGGAAAACGGGAGGGGTGTAAACTCTTGTAACCCATCGTTCCTAATTACATCCCAAGCACAGGTTATGTTAGAATGTACAATGCTGATGAGAGATTTAATATGCTCGCTTGGTTATTGGAATGTAACAACCCTTCTGTTAAATGTTTCATGGTTTTTGAACACATATGTATATATGCAGTATTCTCAGATCATAACTCATACAGACATAGTCAGAATGATGGAACCTATTACAACCTGTATGAAAGTTCTTATTATTCTTCCACTACTTTTCTACATACTTGTTGAACAGTTCACGACTCATTTCAGGGTAACAACTCTTTCATGTCTTTTCATCGTAGAGCTACTGTTACTTAGAGATACTAGTAGAGGCCTGGCGGCGGTTCATAGTGGTGGAAGACTGAACCGGGAGTCTGATCACTACGGTGAGGAATTTAAACTTTTTTTTTTTTTTTTTTTTCTTTCTCTCTCCCCTTCCCCTCTTCCATATACCCCCCTTTTTACCCTCGCACTTGGGACATTATTCACATACTCATATACAGTTACCAAAACAAGATACAGGATCCACTTAAACATTAAAATTTAACGTCTATTCTTGGAATATTGGGGGTATCCACTCCCCAATAAAAAGAAAAACAATACTCACACAACTTAGGAAAAAGAAAGCAGAGATCGCATTTCTTCAAGAGACGCATCTTTTAGATGCAGAACATGAGAAGTTGAGATCTGACTGGGTAGGGAGGGTTGAATACGCCTCATTTAGCTCTGCCAGTAGGGGGGTTGCAATACTTCTAGGCAAAAGACTTGAACATGAAGTTAAGGAAGTGCTCAAAGACCCAGAAGGCAGATATATCATTGTACAAATATGTGCTGCAGAGCAAACATATACGCTTTGCAACATTTACGCCCCGAACATAAAAGATAGGGGGTTCTGGAATAATATTGTAACAATCCTCTCTCCCTATCTGGGTACACATATTATACTAGGGGGTGATTTTAACCTCACCCCTAATCCTCACTGTGACAGGTTAAGAGGGACACATAGCGGGAAGCCTAGAAAGATGGCTAAAATCTCAGAAAAATTTGAAAAGGACACTTTTGCTCTACTGGGGAACTCCCTGGGTGTGGTGGACATATGGAGGCAACTGAACCCTGATGGGAAAGATTATACCTGTGCGTCACGTACCTCACCCTCTATGTCCCGCATAGATATGTTTCTGATCTCAAACTCTCTCATTACACGTATCATAGACACCAAAATAGGGGAAGTGGCGGTTTCAGACCATGCACCCATTGCGCTTTTCATAGATAAGAACCCGTCGGTTTGCAACAGACGAACTCTTAAATTCCCAAAATATTTGCTCTATTCTCAGGAATTTCAGAGCCACCTAACTCACTGTTGGGATGATTACCGGGTAAACAATGCACAGCATATAAACACCCCAGAACTATTCTGGGCAACCGCTAAAGCTGTCTTGTCGGGCAACATTGTTGCTTACCTGGCACGTAGGAAAAAGCAATTCACAGAGAAACTAGGGAAGCTGAGAGATCGCCTAGCGGAGACTTACCGCACTTACTGTGCGGCTCCCTCTGGTCTCAATTACCGAAATTATATTGACACCAAAAAGGAATATGATGCCTTACTAGCCAATCAGGCCTCACAAGCCCTCCTGCGAACCAGGGGTAAATATTATAGATTCGGGGATAAGTCAGGGAAACTTATGGCGGCGTTAGTGAATATGAGCACATCCTCCAAACACATCACAGCCCTGAAAAGACAGGGAAAACTAGTGAAGGATGCTGATTCAATAGCTGAAGCATTCGCGTCTTATTATACCACTCTTTATGCCAGTGAAGGTGCCTCAGACACCGAACTAAAAGATAAATTCTGGGAAAATATCAACTTCCCACAGATCTCAGACTCTCAACTGGAGAAACTAAATGCCCCCATAAGGGAAGAGGAGATCCAGAGAACGATCATGTCCATGGCGCTGGGCAAAGCCTCAGGCCCGGATGGACTGCCGATAGAGTTCTATCGGCTCTTAAAGGACCAGGTCTCCACGACGCTATCCTACCGGCCTATCTCTTTACTGAACTCCGACTACAAGATACTAACTAAACTTCTGGCTGAGAGACATTTATACTACCTGATATCATTCACATGGATCAAACAGGATTCATGTACGCAAGATCGTCAGTGGTCAATGTTCGCAGGGTTCTGCAGGTTATCCAACACTTTTGGCCCAAAAAGAAGGGCGAGGTAGTAAGAGATGACGAGGAGGCCTTCCTGCTGTCACTTGACGCAGAGAAGGCCTTCGATCGAGTGGAGTGGGACCACCTCCTCTACACCATGGCTAAGGCTCGCTTCTCTGGCCCCTTTCTAACTTTTATCAAAAATTTGTACCGTGCCCCCCTAGCTAATATACTAGTTAACAATATATTCTCGGCAAACATTTATCTACATAGAGGCACCCGGCAGGGCTGCCCCTTATCACCCCTCCTCTTTAACATTGCCCTGGAACCGCTGGCTATCAAGTTAAGGCAGGTTTTTCCTGGCATAGATTTGGCAGGGCATCCACAACACCTGGCGCTATATGCGGACGACATACTCTTGTTTGTACAAAACCCCCGCACTTATATACCGCATATACTAGAAACCCTTACCGACTTTGGCCGATTTTCAGGCTATAAAGTCAATATGCACAAATCCGAGATCCTGTGGCTTCTCAGAAAAACTAACTCAAGTGGGGAATTTCCGTTCTCGGTGGCTAAACATGACATCACATATCTTCGCATCAAGATTTCTGCAAACCCAAACAAGCTATACTCTAATAATTTGACACCCATATGCGCAAAACTACAGGCACAGATGGACAGCTGGAGATCCCTTCCTTTGTCACTCTCAGGTAGGATCAATCTTCTTAAAATGGTGATACTCCCCCACCTTCTATATCCGCTTCTTATGCTTCCCCTACTATTAAGTAAGGCTGATGTCAAAATGCTAAACGCGGCGGCGACCCGCTTCATTTGGAAGGGGGGTAAGCCACGGATTTCGAGGGAAAAATTGAGCATGGGTTTTCTTAATGGAGGCCTGGCTTTGCCAGACTTCAGGCTGTACAATTGGGCAGCTCTGATTCGCCTAGTGCTGGACTGACAAGTGGGAACTCATCATTTTTGTCGGCCCTCTATGGAGCAGGCTACTCTGGGGGATGTCTCCCTGGCATACCTACCACATGTCTCAAACATGAGATCGGTGAGGGCTCTAGGCCTTAATATGTTATTTAGCGAACCACTAAAGGCTTGGCATCAGGCTCATAAGTTCCTGAAGAAATCTTGTCATGCTTCAAGCTACCTGCCTATTATTAAAAACCCAGACTCTCCGGCGGGTTCGGAAACCCAGCCCTTCATGGTCTGGGAGCAGAAAGGGCTGACATCACTTAAACAATTGTTAACCCCGCTAACAAAAGAGGTTAAAACCTTTGGTGCTTTACAGAGAGAGTTCGGGATACCGAGAACACATTTCTTTGCCTTTCTACAGGTACGTCACTATATCAACTCTTTAACTCGGAGCACACCTGAATTCTGGGAGGGTTCCCCCTTCCGCATCTCACAAACACTATACACCATGGGTAGGTTTTCCTTATCGGAAATCTATCAAACACTCATACAACATAGAGCACAGAGCACAAGGGATTCAGTGCAAACGGGGTGGTCCCGTGTGGGAATTGAGGGTATTACTTGGGAAGACATAAGAAGAGGTCTCGAACGAACTAAATCAGCCACACTGTCCGCCATGTACAGGGAGTCCCAGATACGTTTCCTCCATAGGGCCTATCTCACACCAAGAACATTAGCCAAATGGGCTCATATGCGCCCTAACCAATGTGTGAGATGTGCAGCAGAGGCGCCTACTCTCTTACATTATATGTGGGAGTGTCCGTCAGTCAGACAGTACTGGAATAAAATACAATATTGGATCAATAAGTCCTTACAGATACACATCACGCTTAGCCCAGAAACTATCCTATTTTTGCATTGGGAAACGCAACACAGGCAACAAGACGCAATATTAAGCCTAGTAATTTTATTAGCTAGAAAATGTATCTTAAAAAAGTGGACAGTAAGGAAGGGCCCCTCCTTTGTGGGCTTTAGGAACCTACTTAGAACACAAATATTCACGGAACAAATGGATGTTAGGATGGATGTTCAGAACAGGCTGGGTTTATTCCTGCGTAAATGGCGCAGACTCATACTTACCTTCGAGTTGGAGATTCAGAGACTTATTCTGATCCCATTTAGGGACTCAGTTCTTTTCATAGAAGCGGAACTGAGAGGGGAGTGGGCACATTTATTTTAAAACGACAATTGTTTCATAGGTGAACTGCCTCCCCATCCCCTCCTCTCCTTCCTCACCTCCCACAGCCTCCCTCCCCCCCTTTTTTTTTTTTTATATTTTTTTTTTTTTTATTTCCTCCGCCGGGCCTCAAGGACAATAATATTTGTCCTTTTTTTTTTTCTTTTTTTTAAAAAAAGGTTTATTTAGGTTACTAGTTAGAATAGGTTACTTAAGTGTTTAGTTATAGGTATATTAAAGAAAATGGAAAAAGATTATGTCGGGGAAGTGCAATCACTCAGACCAAGTAAATATCATGTAAGATAGAAACGTAGTGTGGACAAGTGAAGAAAATATTCCACCCCTCATAATGTGACATTGCTTTGTTTCATACTGTGTTTAATTTTGGACCTGCATTGTAAATCTTGTCACCAGATATGATAACCGCACAAAATGTAATCACTGGAATGTGTGTATTGCTTTACCGGACAACAATAAAAAGATATTTGAAAAAAAAAAGGGAATATTGCCCTATTTAAGAATTCTTAAGCTTTATTTTGTTTACTCTGATTATTGTCAAAAGACACATCACAGACTGATACTTTTGATCAAATTGTTTAAATTGTTTACACCCCAGCAGGAAAACCCGCAGACACCACTTTCTGGCTCCCTGGTAAGAGCCTCAACTCGCGCTACAAGCCGTAGCCAAAGGATACAGCACATTCACAGGGGGCCAAAGATTTGTATGCACGCAGACAAGGAAAAAGGCAACCGACTTACTGCACTGCTGTTACCGCCCCAGACCCCCCTGGAGGGGCTGGATGGTTATATGCTGTTGATCGTGGGCCCCTGCGGACCGTCCAGTGACTGAAGACTTCTAGTGCCCGCTGTGGGGCCAGGATAGCGGCCTCCTAGGACACTGAGCTGGTGTTCCATTGCCCCGGTCGGGAAGGAGTAGACCCGATGGGGCGCCGTGAGTGGTGAGCTGAGCGTAGGCAGACAGAGTAAGCTGGCCAATTGGAGAGCGAGCTGGTAACAATCCCACTATTGCAGCCAATAGGAGCGGAAGGCGCAATAGGATTCAATTGAGACTTGGATATTGTAACTTTGTCGAAGGCCTCTGAGCTTGTGAAATCCCGCGACGTGCTGAATATGATAAAGGGAGTTTTTAAGACTCTATTATAGCACAACTTGTATCTACAGGTCAATTCGTGTGGAGCAGAGTGCCTGGGAATCGTTGGCACAGACGTGAGTGTTTTAGTCACTAATTTTATGAGATGGGAACTATTTAGAGAAATTTTGGTCTATACATATTAATCCCAGCAAAGCCTTTGCTGCGTGGAAAAGACTTTTTACCGAACTCTCACAACTACTGTTAATTGAACTATTTATTATTCCTTATTGTTGGCTATGTGAGGTATTGCTGATCTAGTTTAAGGGGAATAAGGGAAAGAGGAAGAGGGGGACAAAAGGAAAAAAAAGAGAAAAAACATAGGAGAATTATTTCATACTAATATGAATAACGGTCTAGAGTCACATTTGTTAAATTCTTTCATTTCAATCCCAATGTCTTAATCTATATTCTGAATGTTTTTTCTGGACATCGATATTACTGATTTCAGTATTATGGATGTATGTCTCTTAGGAGGTATACATAATAAGTGTCCCTCTCTCAGGAGATTTTTACAATAAGTGTCTTTCTCTTAGGTGGCAATTTCAACAAGTGTCTATCTCTTAGGAGGTATATATAAGAAATGTCTGTCTCTTAGAAGGCATACAGGGAGTGCAGAATTATTAGGCAAATGAGTATTTTGACCACATCATCCTCTTTATGCATGTTGTCTTACTCCAAGCTGTATAGGCTCGAAAGCCTACTACCAATTAAGCATATTAGGTGATGTGCATCTCTGTAATGAGAAGGGGTGTGGTCTAATGACATCAACACCCTATATCAGGTGTGCATAATTATTAGGCAACTTCCTTTCCTTTGGCAAAATGGGTCAAAAGAAGGACTTGACAGGCTCAGAAAAGTCAAAAATAGTGAGATATCTTGCAGAGGGATGCAGCACTCTTAAAATTGCAAAGCTTCTGAAGCGTGATCATCGAACAATCAAGCGTTTCATTCAAAATAGTCAACAGGGTCGCAAGAAGCGTGTGGAAAAACCAAGGCGCAAAATAACTGCCCATGAACTGAGAAAAGTCAAGCGTGCAGCTGCCAAGATGCCACTTGCCACCAGTTCGGCCATATTTCAGAGCTGCAACATCACTGGAGTGCCCAAAAGCACAAGGTGTGCAATACTCAGAGACATGGCCAAGGTAAGAAAGGCTGAAAGACGACCACCACTGAACAAGACACACAAGCTGAAACGTCAAGACTGGGCCAAGAAATATCTCAAGACTGATTTTTCTAAGGTTTTATGGACTGATGAAATGAGAGTGAGTCTTGATGGGCCAGATGGATGGGCCCGTGGCTGGATTGGTAAAGGGCAGAGCGCTCCAGTCCGACTCAGACGCCAGCAAGGTGGAGGTGGAGTACTGGTTTGGGCTGGTATCATCAAAGATGAGCTTGTGGGGCCTTTTCGGGTTGAGGATGGAGTCAAGCTCAACTCCCAGTCCTACTGCCAGTTTCTGGAAGACACCTTCTTCAAACAGTGGTACAGGAAGAAGTCTGCATCCTTCAAGAAAAACATGATTTTCATGCAGGACAATGCTCCATCACACGCGTCCAAGTACTCCACAGCGTGGCTGGCAAGAAAGGGTATAAAAGAAGAAAATCTAATGACATGGCCTCCTTGTTCACCTGATCTGAACCCCATTGAGAACCTGTGGTCCATCATCAAATGTGAGATTTACAAGGAGGGAAAACAGTACACCTCTCTGAACAGTGTCTGGGAGGCTGTGGTTGCTGCTGCACGCAATGTTGATGGTGAACAGATCAAAACACTGACAGAATCCATGGATGGCAGGCTTTTGAGTGTCCTTGCAAAGAAAGGTGGCTATATTGGTCACTGATTTGTTTTTCTTTTGTTTTTGAATGTCAGAAATGTATATTTGTGAATGTTGAGATGTTATATTGGTTTCACTGGTAAAAATAAATAATTGAAATGGGTATATATTTGTTTTTTGTTAAGTTGCCTAATAATTATGCACAGTAATAGTCACCTGCACACACAGATATCCCCCTAAAATAGCTATAACTAAAAACAAACTAAAAACTACTTCCAAAACTATTCAGCTTTGATATTAATGAGTTTTTTGTGTTCATTGAGAACATTGTTGTTTTTCTACAATAAAATTAATTCTCAAAAATACAACTTGCCTAATAATTCTGCACTCCCTGTATATAATAAGTGTCTTTCTCTTAGGAAGCGTACATAATAAGTGTTTTTCTCCTAGGAGGTATACATAATAAGTGCCTTTATTGCAGGAGGTTTACATAATAATTGTCCTTCTCATAGGAGGTATACATAATAAGGGTCCCTCTCTTAGGAGGTATATACAACAAGTGTCTTTCTCTTAGGAGACATATATAACATGTGTCGGTCTCTTAGGAGGTATATATAATAAGTGTCTTTCTTTTAGGAGGCATACATAACAAGTATTTTTCTATTAGGAGGTATACATAATAAGTGGCTTTATTACAGGAGGTTTACAGAACAAGTGTCTTTCTCATAGGAGGTATACATATCAAGTGTCTTTCTCCTAGGAGGTATATATAAGGGGTTAGGTTTAGAAGGCATATGGGTAGCCATGCAACTGTTCATATAAGGCTCCAGGAATAGAGTAGATGCATTTAGATTAATTAAGAAATCTATTGCTTAATTTGGCTAATATATCCAGAGAATAAGTCTTCAAGTCAGTCAATTTGAAAAAGTAATATTTGGCCAGCATCATTATATCAATACTTATTAAACTATAAAGGTTAGTGGTTGTAAGTGTTGTCTGGTTGCAATTGAATGAGACACAGCAGGCTCTTCATTATTTTGTTGCTTCACGTTTTCACAGAATGTATTCATTTTTCTTTTTGTGTGTGTTTTCCCACATTTTCTCTTTTTTCCCTTGATCCCTTCTCCTCAGCAAGAAGGGAGGGAGGGAAAGAAGGAAAAGCGGAGAAGATAAAAGAGGGGGGAATAAGGGGAGAGAGATAAAGTAAGGGAACAAGGGGACTAGAAAAAGGGGGGGGGTTCTTCACAATTGTGTGCACAGATTCACAGAATTATATATAGTGTGTTGTACCAGGGGTTTCCTGGTTCGGTGTGGTGTGTGATTCTATATATACACTATCCTTGAATGGAAAGATATATCACTCAGGTGAAATCTTTTTCACCCATAATGCCTGCTAAGGTGAAAGATAAGAGAAATAAAACAATTGATGCCAGCTTAGATAGTACTATGGAGACCAGTAAATTTCATGTGATATGCAAGAGCTCACTGCTAAACTGTCAGAAGTATTTTCCCCTCAATTTGATGCTATTAAAAAGGATTTAAGTTCTATCTCTAATGAAATTGTTACATTAGCATCAGAGGTGAGACAGTTTTCTACTAGATTAACAGAGGCAGAGAATAGGATCTCTGATTTAGAAGATCAGACCCATATATCTACAGAGTTAATTCAGAAACAAGACACCAAAATTAGAAATATGCAGTTGCGCCTGGAGGATCTGGAGGATCGCTCCAGGCGTAACAATATCAGACTGGTTGGGCTACCAGAATCTCCAGAATTTGACGATTTATTAAAATTCACTTCCACTATGCTTCCCCTTGCTCTAGGGATGCCCGCACATGTATTACCACTCATGATTGAACAGGCGCATAGGCTAGGCCCCAAGAAAAATTTTCCTGATGGAGCCATAAAAAATAGAGCATGTTTATTTAAACTCTTAAAATATCAAGATAAGATTGAAATGCTGAGACTATTTAAAACAGCCGAACCTCCAACATTTGGAAATTCTAGGGTACTAATGTTCCAAGATTTTTCCTCTGAGACCTCCTCTAGGAGGAGAGCAATGGCACTGCATTGTACCCATCTTATCAACAAAGGGTTAAAAGCACGGATGATTTATCCCGCTCGTATTTTAGTAGAAGATCAAGGCATGAGACATTCCTTTGATGAGGTCTCAGAGGTAAAAAAATTTATAGACTCCCTTGAGAGTACATAGTCGTAGAGCTGGCTTCGAAATGTAAGTTAGCCTGAATCCTCTTTTAGAATAGAACTGATGGTTCCAGACATGGTTAGCGGAGTTGCTTGTGTGTTATTTGTGTTATTTGTGATGAGGGGTGTAATGTGGGGTTGTTTGTGTTTTTTTTTTTTCTCCTCTCCTCTCCCCTCCCAGTGGAATGGCTAGACTAGATGGGTGAACAAGTTAAGATATTATCATGGAATATAGGGGGAATAACCTCCACCATTAAGGGTAAACTGGTTATTAAAAAATTATCTACGTATAAACCTGATATAGTCCTTCTACAGGAGACACACCTAAACAAACTAGAGACAGCCAAACTAAAGATAAAATGGGTAGGGGAAGTTATATCTACAGCTGGGGGAGCCAGGAAATGTGGTGTAGCTATTCTTCTACATAAGGATTTAGATTACAAGCTACTCAAAATAGAGCTAGATGAGGAAGCTAGATATATCATTTTACAAATTCAGTTAAATAATGTAAAATTGGTGATTTGTAACGTATACGCCCCTAACAAATTTTCTAGAGCATTTTGGGAAAATATAAAAATAAAATTATTTCCGTTCCTTTCGGAAAATTTAATTATAGGGGGTGATTTTAACGCAACACTTTGCCCTATCCTGGACAGATTTTCAAATAAAAATGTTTCGTTACATAACAGTAAAGCGAAAGTTTTAAAACAACTCTGTAGCAGGTTGAAACTAGTTGATATCTGGCGTTTAAAAAACCCAGATAAATTTGCCTACTCATGTGAATCTAAAGCCCATGGGACTTTTTCCAGAATAGACCTGTTTTTAATTTCTGAAACTCTGTCGACGCAGGGAGTAGAATGTGAGATAGGAGAGATCTGTGTGTCAGATCACGCCATTATTTCAGTAGCTTTGTTATCCGCTAATAAAGACAGACTTAAAATTCCTAGATTTAGTTTCCCCAGATATCTATACACCAATCCGAAATTTGTTAACTTTCTGAAAACATTATGGCAGCGGTATCACAAAGAGAATTCAAATTATATTGATAAACCTGAAATATACTAGGAAGCTTTTAAAGCAGTTTTACGAGGAGAAATTCAAGCTTATGTAAGTATTTGAAAGAAGAAGAGCCATGCTCGGGAAATTCAAATTACAAGTCAAGTTAGGTATTCTTACACAAAATATCGCCAGAATCCCTCAGTAGGAAATTGGGACAAATATAAGGAAAATAGAAAACTAAGAGATCTTTTCTTAAAACAAAAATTAGTAGAGGATGAAGAAAAAATAAATCTTTACTACAGAGGTGTCCATGGCTGTTCGGCTAAATTCCTAGCTAAATTGGTTAAAAGTAGAAAAAAGAAAAATCTGATTATAGCTATCAATTCAGATAAAGGGAGAGTAATAGAAACTAAAGGGATCTTAGAAACTTTTTATTCTTATTATCCGCAGCTTTATGCTGAATCTTCAATAGATAATATTAATCAGGATTTGTTTTGGGAAACGATTAAGGTTCCTAAGATAGCTAAAGAGGATTTACTGCTGATCAATGCTCCAATCTCAATACAGGAAATTAGGAAGGCGATAGATAACCTAAAAATGAACAAAGCTGCGGGTCCCGACGGGTTCCCTGCTGAATTCTATAAATGTGTAGGCAATGATATACTCCCAATGCTAGAAAAACTCTTTAACTGGTATTATAGTACAGGACATACTATTTCAAATTACTTCTCTGCAGCAAATATCTCTCTTATCCTAAAGAAAGATAAGGATCCAGAAGATCCGGCTTCCTATAGACCTATATCAGTATTGAATATAGATTATAAAATATTAATGGCAATTATAGCTGTGAGAGTCTCTAAGTGTTTACATAAGATCATTCACCCAGATCAAACTGGTTTTATGCTTGGTAGAAATCCAACAAAAAATATACGTAAAGTAATTAATGTCTTGGACTACGAATGGAATGCGGATTTGGGCAGGAAGAAATCTCTGAGACAAGATACGGCAATTTATCATTGGATGCCGTCAAAGCGTTCGATTCAATAGTCTGGCAACATTTATTTAGATCACTGGAGCAATTTGGATTTGAAGGAAAATTCCTTTATTTCATACATAGGGTATATCATAGTCCAATATCTTATCTTCTTATTAACGGGATTCTATCGTCAAAAATTACGCTTTAGAGGGGCACAAGGCAAGGTTGCCCATTGTCCCCTCTTTTGTTTAACATTGCATTGGAACCTTTGGCAATAAGGTTCCGAGAAGCACTATCTGGAATTCAGTTAGGGTAATTCTCGTTAAAAATTCTATTATATGCGGATGATGTTTTACTATTTCTGAATGACGTTCAGCAATCTATAATTATAGTCTCACAAATCCTGAAAATGTTTAGCTCCTTTTCAGGATATAAGGTTAATTTAGAAAAGAGTGAATTAATGTATCTCAATAAGATATCGTCAATATTAATTAACTCCCCTTTCAAACAAGTCGAAGCGATTAAATATCTCGGTTTAGTCTTACATAGAAATCCTAGTTATTGGTATAAAGCTAATTTCGAACCTTTGCTTTATAAGATATGTACTGATCTACAACTATGGGCCACCTTTCCGTTATCTATGATAGCGCGTGTTAATTTAATCAAAACTATTATTTTTCCTCGTTTACTATATCCGCTGCAGAATCTTCCTTTATTCTTATTAAATAAAGATGTAAAAATAATCAATGCCGCATTTTCTAAATTTATATGGAATAATAGAAAACCTTGGATGTCGTTGGAGAGACTTATGCAAAAAATTGGTGTAGCTGGTTTAGCTCTCCCTAATATAAAACTTTATAATCTGGCCGCAATGGCTAAAGTAGCAGTAGATTGGCTAGCTGGATCTAATATTATTTCATCCGATGAGATAGAATCCTTTCTAGTTTCACCATTCTATTTGAAGGCAATCCTACATACCCAAATTCAGAAACTTCCTCAGAATGTTAGTTGTCTTATTTCTATTAAAAATATAGTACATGCATGGCAAAAATGCTGTTCAATCTTGGAGCTGGATTATTCTTTCTCAGAATTTCTACCGATTACTAGTAATCCTAGTTTTCTCCCGGGATTATATAAAAAAGTGTTCAAAGAGTGGGGGGATAAAGGGCTAAATTATATAAACCAACTTCTTGATGAGAACTGTCAAGTAATATCGGCTGAGACTCTGTTTAGCAAGTATGCTCTACCTAGATATAACTTATTTGCGTATTTCCAAATTCGCCATTTTATCTTAGATCAAAAATGGCAGGGTAGTGCAATAGCGGATTGGGCCGGTATTAAACTATGTATACAAAAATGTAACATGGGGGATGCATCAATTTCACTGATGTATGATATCCTGTTAAATAAGCAGAGCCTACTTATTAGGGATAATATATGCAAGTCATGGATTTTGGTGATCCCGTCGATAGATCATGAAAGGATTTCTCAGAGTTTTGAGTCTCTTTATAGATGCAAAGTCCCAGTAATATGGAAAGAATCACATATGAAGGTGATAAATCATTTTTATGTTTCCCCGCTGAAGATGAATAAGTATTACCCCTCCATAGTTAACTTGTGCCCACGATGTTCACATTATAAAGCAGATATGCTCCACATGTTCTGGACTTGCCCTAAAGTTAAACAACTATGGTTGAAAATCATTTTTTGGTTTAATAAACTATACAAAGTTGTAATTGCGTTAGCGGCGGAGAATGTTATTTTCTTATTACTGCGTAATAATGGCCTTAATAGTAATACTGTAAATAGTTTTAATACAATTATATTGGTGGTAAGATATTGCATACTCAGAAATTGGAAAAGTAAGGCTCCTCCAGGATTAGATATGATATTTAAAACACTTCAAGATCAATTAGTCTTTGAATCATTTCAGTTATCTGATGCCTCGGAGAAAAGAATTAAGAAGTTCCTTTGGAGATGGTCCCCAGTTATTTTAACTTACCCTGTGGTTAGTCAAAAATTGATTCTTTCCCCATTTTCTTCGTCAGTTAGCTTTGCGGAATTGACCTTATTGAATGTTTTCCCATATAGCTGGATAAAACAACCGTAAACAGTCTGACGGTGGAGATGGGGGGTGGAGGAGAGGAAACTTTTTAGTTGTGTTTTTTTTTTTTTTTTTTTTCTGCTGTGTTGTGTTGTGTTGTGTGGTGTCGTTTCGTATTGTGTTGTGTAGTATTTTGTTTGTTAGTTAGGAGGAACCGTATAGTTCGTATAGTGAGGTTTTCTATCCCCCCATACAGATGGGAAAATTTCAGAATGCTTAAATTGGAGTGGTTTTGAGACTCAACAACACAAGAATAAAGAAAAATATATGAATCACGACTAGATTGTTTATATATTTTTTTTTTTTTCTTCCCAAAATTGGGGAATAGATATTGCATAGTTCTTTCTTTTTAAAAAATAGTATAAAAGCAGTAGTGTTTATAAAGAATGAAGAGCTCTGATGAACGATCAAGAAGTATAAGATCATTTAATAACTTAAATTGTTTCTTTTGTTTTACTATGCATCTTACTTTGTTTGAAACTGTATTATTGGCCCTGCGTGGCGCAATTAAGAAATTATTTCTCTTGCATATTTTGTTTTTCTCTTTGAAATGGTATTAATGGCCCTGCGTGGCGCAAAACAAGAAATGTATTGTTGTTTGTTGCTATGCCATTCTCTTGATTGTACTATACACTACTGGCTATATATAAATAAATATTAAAAAAAAAAAAAGAAATCCTCAAATGTAACTCTCAAAACATCAATTTCTCCTTTCTGCAAAAGGAACGGTCACTTTTGGGCCACTAAACATATAAATTAAACATAATAGGGAGAATAAACTGTGATGCTAAAATTGTACAGGACCACTTTTGGATTCCAATAAGGATATGATATTGCTTGGAGCAGACCTCTTAAATATAAAGCATTAAACTCCCCTGTTTACCATAGATAGAGACCATAGCAATTAGGTTATACGGTATAATAATCACAATTGAGCAAACTTTGCCCTATGTGTCTGAAGCATTTATCATCCTAGAATAGCCATTATAGGAAGTTTTTTTAACTAAAGGAGTCTTGTTGTTTTGGCCGCTGACAGCACGACTGCACCATATAAATATAGGAGGTGTATCCTATATTCTAAACTATAAAACAATGCAAAGGAGGAATGTAATATTTTTTACAATATAAAATCTCCAGGGCAAGATATAATACAAATCAATGACATAAAAGAATATTTAAAATCACTTAAGTGAGTCAGTATTGTCTCAGCTTAAGAAGAGATAACAGGCCATTTACTGATATCTAAGTAAATGAGCATACATAAAAATGGAGGCCATGAATACTTAATATGTTAGGAGTCATGTAGGGACCACCATTACTTGTAAAGTACATGTATAAATACAAAAGGTAGATATAACATATAACTTATATTCTTCAGTATAGGGCAGTAAGCAAAAATCAGTTATTAGAAACGAGGTCTGACAAACCTGTGCGTGCTGTGCTGATAGACATATGTGAGAATGTAAGCCACAAATACTTAAGGAGTTATTACGTTTATTATTATTATTATTATCATTTATTTGTATAGCGCCGCCAAGTTTATGGGTAACCCCAAGTATTGATAGAGGAAATGTATAATTAAGCAATGCATCCATATAATTAACTTAACAACAGTAATAAGTTCAGCCCACCCAAACTTCTAGTTTGTTATTCAGATCCAACAAATACTTGACTGAGTGATATTTAGGTTTCAATTTCTTTTAACACAGATATTTATTTTATTTTGGTCAATTGATCTGGATATTAAGTTGCAGTGAAAGAGGGGATTGTGTAGAAGAAGTTAGACTAATATGTTTTGCAATAGGGATATCATATAATAGAAATGTCACTAAAAAAGAGTAGTGTGAGTTTAATAATACACATCTCAGCCTCACTCAACAAATGTATTAGCAATATAAAGTGGAGAGGCCAGAGCAGTTTGGGTTGGGTCAGTAAAGGGCCAATTATAATTTGCTTTAAGTCCCTTTAACCTATGTGTTATTTCTTTAGAATGATATCATATGAATCTCATTTATTTCCCCTAGGTGTTGTTTATTAGAGTAATATTCAATATCAGTCATACTATTAGTAATAAACATAAATATTCTTAGGTGTCTTGGTGTTTAGTTTCAATTATATGGGCTAGATTGCCTAGGTACCTTCTTATAAAAGAGGGATCATGTTCTAAATTCCTTGCTCATTGCTTCATCTATTTTTCTGAAAGTATAATTGGAGTTGTTCTGCCATTAACAACTATAATTGCGGTAAGTCAGTGCAGAATATTCGCGTCTGTTTTGTTAAAAGAAAAATAGTCTTGCTAGATAAAACAAGAGGCATCTCAGAAACTTTGTAGACAGATCAAGGGGTTGACAGTGGCATTCTAGGGGGGGGGGTATGATTGGGGGTTTTCAGCTAAACCTCTGCAAAGCATGTGGAATTCATAGGGACTCCCCTGGGAAGTATCTTGTCCTGCAGTTGGATTTCACTATTTAAAAGCTAATGAGGTTGTCTCAAATTTATTTTCATTTTTCTAAGTTTTTAATTTCATTTTAGAACTTACTTTTTTTAGATTGTGCATTTTTTTCCTGTTTTACTATGTTTGTTTTGTATTGTCTTGAATGTGTTTTAGTGATGCCGGCATCCTTGACAGTGGAACTTGTTCTATATGGTGAGAAGTGACCGGTTGTTAAATAGATGTGTATTCATTAAGGGGTGGGTAAAAATGTCTCGGAATTGTGAAATTTTTGAGCTGCATGTTTCAACGAGTTTTTATTTTTGTTAGATATTATTTTCATGAACACGATTAATTGAATCTATCTACAATCTTTGGAGAAGGCACCTACTTATACTGTATAAATAAAAAGAGAGAAGCGCTCAACCTGGGAAAGAGCAATATCATAATAGCATGTTTTATGGCTAGTTACCACCCAAGAAGCAGCCTCTTTTTGCTCAACATGTGTGTTTCACAGAGAAGAACTTTCGTGTAGCATATCAGTCTAATCCTGACTTAACAGTACAGTCCAGCCCCGAAATATCAGACAATCCTTCACTGAACGAGAGAAATGGGCAAAACCCCAGACTTACGCTTCGGCCTAGTGTGGGCATCGTCAGTGAGGTGCAGCCATATCCCTCTAGACACACTAAGCAACGGGTCCACGTCTGGATTCCCGCATCATGCTAAGGGAGACTTCCCTAAGAGTCATAATTTGCATAAATAAAAAGAGAGAAGCACTCAACCTGGAAACGAACAATAGCATAATAGCTTGTTCTATGGCTAGTTACCATCCAAGAAGCAGCCTCTTTTTGCTCAACATGTGCCTTTCACAGAGAAAAACTTTCCTGTAGCATATCAGTCTGATCCTGACTTAACAGTACAGTCCAGCCCCGAAATACCAGGCAATCCCTCTCTGAACAAGAGAAACGGCAAAACCCCAGGCATACGTTTCAGACTAGTGTGGGCCTCGTCAGTGAGGTGCAGCCATATCCCTCTAGGCCCACTGAGCAAAGGGTCCACGTCTGGATTCCCGCATCTCGCTTAGGGAGACTTCCCTAAGAGTCATAATTTGCATAAATAAAAAGAGAGAAGCACTCAACCTGGGAATGAACAATAGCATAATAGCTTGTTCTATGGCTAGTTAGCACCCAGGAAGAAGCCTCTTTTTGCTCAACATGTGCCTTTTTACATGGAAGAACTTTCCTGTAGCATATCAGTCTGATCCTGACTTAACAGTACAGTCCAGCCCCGAAATACCAGGCAATCCCTCTCTGAACGAGAGAAACGGCAAAATCCCAGACGTACGTTCTGGCCTAGTGTGGGCCTCATCAGTGAGGTGCAGCCATAGGATCAGACTGATATGCTACAGGAAAGTTCTTCTCTGTGAAAGGCACATGTTGAGCAAAAAGAGGCTGCTTTTTGGGTGGTAACTAGCCATAGAACAAGCTATTATGCTATTGTTCATTCCCAGGTTGAGCTCTTTTCTCTTAATTTATACCTACTTATACTGTGTCACATTAATTTACCTATAGCGAATATACTTTTAAATATTTTACTTGCCTCCAGCTCTTGCTCTATTTAAACCTCCTCTTCTTCCTGTACATTGCTTAGTAATTTGTGCAGCTGGGACATATCCATGCACCACAAATTCTCTCTGTCATTGCAGCCTTCCTACTTGCCCTATTATATGCAAAGAATTGCCGTTGGATTTGGAATCTCATATTTTATGACTCCTCTTCCATCTGTTACATATCACTTGGGATCAAATTGAACCTCACTGTGTCTCCTCCTAACAAAAGCCATAGCCGTTACTGACCAAACTAAATCCAGGTATCTTCGCTACCGAGCAAGGCTCCGTCCCTTGACCATCTGTTCACAGACGCAGTCTCAATATGGAAGTGCCAGGACTAACCTGTTAAATCTTTAAACTTATTTATCAACTGAACCGTTTTGAAAATTTCCTATAGAACTACTATCCACCTTGCATTCACATCAATTTAATTCTATTGTCATTATTGTAACTTAAACTTATATTCAAATCATATACATGCATGAAAGTTTTATATTATATACATAATCCACACACCTGATGAGTGTCAGGTTTCCCTTTACAATTTATAGGACATCCTGTACACTTAATAGGTTACAGTGAGGGAAAAAAATATTTGATCCCCTGCTGATTTTGTACCTTTGCCCACTGACAAAGAAATGATCAGTCTATAATTTTAGTGGTAGTTTTATTTGAAAAGTGAGAGACAGAATAACAATTCAGATGTTCATTAGCAAAATTCAAATGGGCCTGTACATGTGCTTTCTTGAGCAGGGGGACCTTGTGGGCACTACAGGATTTCAGTCCTTCACGGCTTAATGTGTTAACAATTGTTTTCTTGGTGACTGTGGTCTCAGCTGCCTTGAGATCATTGACAAGATCCTACCGTGTAGTTATGGGCTGATTCCTTACGGTTCTCATGATCATTGAAACTCAATGAGGTGAGATCTTGCATGGAGCTCCAGACCGAGGGAGATTGAGTTATTTTGTGTTTCTTCTATTTGCGAATATTCGCACCAACTGTTGTCACCTTCTCAATAGCATAATAGCTTGTTCTATGGCTAGTTAGCACCCAGGAAGTAGCCTCTTTTTGCTCAACATGTGCCTTTTTACATGGAAGAACTTTCCTGTAGCATATCAGTCTGATCCTGACTTAACAATACAGTCCAGCCCCGAAAATACCAGGCAATCCCTCTCTGAACGAGAGAAACGGCAAAATCCCAGACGTACGTTCTGGCCTAGTGTGGGCCTCATCAGTGAGGTGCAGCCATAGGATCAGACTGATATGCTACAGGAAAGTTCTTCTCTGTGAAAGGCACATGTTGAGCAAAAAGAGGCTGCTTTTTGGGTGGTAACTAGCCATAGAACAAGCTATTATGCTATTGTTCATTCCCAGGTTGAGCTCTTTTCTCTTTTAATTTATACCTACTTATACTGTGTCACATTAATTTACCTATAGCGAATATACTTTTAAATATTTTACTTGCCTCCAGCTCTTGCTCTATTTAAACCTCCTCTTCTTCCTGTACATTGCTTAGTAATTTGTGCAGCTGGGACATATCCATGCACCACAGATTCTCTCTGTCATTGCAGCCTTCCTACTTGCCCTATTACATGCAAAGAATCGTCGTTGGATTTGGATCTCATATTTTATGACTCCTCTTCCATCTGTTACATATCACTTGGGATCAAATTTAACCTCACTGTGTCTCCTCCTAACAAAAGCCATAGCCGTTACTGACGAAACTAAATCCAGGTATCTTCGCTACCGAGCAAGGCTCCGTCCCTTGACCATCTGTTCACAGACGCAGTCTCAATATGGAAGTGCCAGGACAAACCTGTTAAATCTTTAAACTTATTTATCAACTGAACCGTTTTGAAAATTTCCTATAGAACTACTATCCACCTTGCATTCACATCAATTTAATTCTATTGTCATTATTGTAACTTAAACTTATATTCAAATCGTATACATGCATGAAAGTTTTATATTATATACATAATCCACACACCTGATGAGTGACAGGTTTCCCTTTACAATTTATAGGACATCCTGTACACTTAATAGGTTACAGTGAGGGAAAAAATTATTTGATCCCCTGCTGATTTTGTACCTTTGCCCACTGACAGTCTATAATTTTAGTGGTAGTTTTATTTGAAAAGTGAGAGACAGAATAACAATTCAGATGTTCATTAGCAAAATTCAAATGGGCCTGTACATGTGCTTTCTTGAGCAGGGGGACCTTGTGGGCACTACAGGATTTCAGTCCTTCACGGCTTAATGTGTTAACAATTGTTTTCTTGGTGACTGTGGTCTCAGCTGCCTTGAGATCATTGACAAGATCCTACTGTGTAGTTCTGGGCTGATTCCTTATGGTTCTCATGATCATTGAAACTCAATGAGGTGAGATCTTGCATGGAGCTCCAGACCGAGGAAGATTGAGTTATTTTGTGTTTCTTCTATTTGCGAATATTCGCACCAACTGTTCTCACCTTCTCACCAAGCTGCTTGGCGATGGTCTTGTAGCCCATTCCAGTCTTGTGTAGTCTGCAATCTTGTCCTTGACATCCTTAGACACCTCTTTTGTCTTGGCCATGGTGGAGAGTTTTGAATCTGATTGATTGATTGCTTCTGTGGACAGGTGTTTTTTATACAGGTAACAAGCTGAGATTATCCTTTAAGAGAGTGCTCCTAATCTCAGCTCATTTCATGTATAAAAGACACCTGGGAGCCAGAAATCTTGCTTATTGATAGGGGATCAAATACTTATTTCACTCATTAAAATGCAAATCAATTTATAACATTTTTTGAAATGTGTTTTTCTGGATTTGTTATTGTTATTCTATCTCTCACTGTTCAAATTAACCTTATAGACTGATCATTTTTTTGTCAGTAGGCAAACGTTCAAAATCAGCAGGGGATCAAATATTTTTTCCCCTCACTGTACATTAAAGCTGCAACTCTTACCATAATCCTTTAAGTAAGCAGTTGTAGCTACACCTCATATTAAACTAAGATACATTTTTGTCCATTTTCTCTGCTCTGCTACAGATCCAAGGAGGAAGCAGCAATACATTGTAGCATATTACCAAGCCGGTAAAACTTATAATGGATACAGCAGAGTTAACCAACCAAAAGGGTAGATGCTTTAACACAAGGCATGACAGAGCTACAATTAGAGAATTTATCTCTTAGAACTTTTATAAAAGATTCTCTAGCTTCTAAAGCTACTCCTACAGATAGTTTACCTGAACCCCATGTTTGTCCACCTGAACCATTTAATGGTCTCAGATCTGAGTATAGAGAGTTTAGAAATACTTGCAACTTGCTCTTTACACTAAAACCTAAAACTTACCACAATGATGACAACAAAATGTTTTAACAGTCATCTCTTATCTTAAAGGTGAACCTAGGGCATTGGCAAACACCTTTTGTTGAGTCTAATGACTCAATATTAGATTCCCTTGATTTGTTTTTTAATTCCTTGGCCTTATTATACAAAGAAAGGAACATAAAGAACAACAAGTCCGGATTGATTGCCAGTGCTTAGATGGAGTTTATTCATATAAATAATAGATATCAGTAGCAGCAGCAGCTCAAACTATCTGACACATGCGCTTCCTCAGAGATCGTATATTATTATACGAAGACCATAACAAGCAGTTAACAGCAGAAGCTAAAATGAGGGCTTTAAGACAAGGAAAGAAACCAGTCAAAGATTATATTGCAGAGTTCAAGAGGTGGGCAAAGGTCACTCTCTGGAATGATATATATATTTAAGGAATCAGTTCAGATTAGTTTTAGCTGAATCTGTAAAGGATGAATTGGCCAGAGTGGACCTACCAGCCACTCTAGAATCTCTAATGAATCTCACCCTTAATATAGATAGACAAATTAGAGAGAGGAAGTCTTAACATTTTTTCTATGATTTACCCCCCAAAAATCCTTTGCCCCTTACCACCAACTTTATTCCTACAAAGCTTCCAGACGAATCTATGGAAATCAGATTTCTGAAAGGACCCCTAACTCCAGAGGAGAAAACCTGAAGTAGACTTAATAACCTCTGCTTATATTGTGTCGCTCTGGAACATGATGTCAATAAATGTCCTCTACTACAAAAGAAAAAGAAGGATGTTTAAACTTTGATTCCTCCAAAAAACCCACCACTTGCTGCTCTCTAACTATCTCATTACAGTGGGACCAATATTGCTTCATGACAGAGGCAATTATTGACTCCGGAGCATCCAGTATCTTTATTGATAAACATGTTGT
The DNA here is from genome assembly GCF_027579735.1 of Bombina bombina. Classification (NCBI taxonomy): domain Eukaryota; kingdom Metazoa; phylum Chordata; class Amphibia; order Anura; family Bombinatoridae; genus Bombina; species Bombina bombina. Next base: position 850,290,694 of record NC_069503.1, read on the forward strand.
AACTACCAATAAAATTCATATAATTAAAAAACCTATTGCAGTTTACATTCATATTATTGATGGCTCTTTAATGCCCACTGGTCCTATTACTCATCACATCACCCCTTTAGCCATTAACATCACATCTGGACATAAGGAATACATATCCTTCAATATTATATCCTCTCCACTTTATCCATCATCTTAGGCCTGAAGTGGAAGACAGCATCAACCCACTATTTCTCTGTTGAACTAGATTCCGACTATTGAACAAATACCTGTTACCCCACTGTACCCATTTTACACTCTTCTGAGATACTCATACCTGAAAATTACTCTGAATTCAGTGATGTTTTGGATTTAAAAGAAGCTAAAACACTACCCCCACATCAGACCTATGACTGTCCAATCAAACTAATACCAGGCTCCAGTATTCTTTACGGTCACATCTACCAACTTTCGGAACCAAAACTACAACATTTAAAGAATTACCTCGGAAAAAAATTACAAAAAGTCTTCATCAGATCATCTGCCTCTCCTGCTGGAGCCGGAATCCTCTTTGTGTGGAACAAAGATAACAGCCTTAGACCTAAAATCACTTATAGGGAACTCAACAAACATACGATCAAGAACAGATACCCATTACCTCTTATTCCTGATTAATTAAAAAACTTTAAGATCTTGTAAAGGGAAACCTGTCCCTCATCAGATGTGCGGATTATGTATATCATACAAAACATTCATGCATGTATACAATTTGAATATAAGGTTAAGTTACAATAATGGACTTTAGTGTGGCAAAATAATTATTTTTATGTGAATGCAAGGTGGATAGTAACCCTTTAGGACATTTTCAAACTGGTTCAGTTGATTTAACAGGTACCTGTTAGGAGTTGTAGTTATTACCAAATTGGATCTAAGAGGTTCCTAAAATCTCATCCGAATATGATCTGGTGATGAATGGTTGAAGGCTTTTCGTACTAGATATGGACTGTTCGAATACACAGTCATGCCTTTTGGGTTATGTAACGCTCCAGCTACGTTTCAATACTTGATAAATGACATATTTTGTGATCTACTGGATATCTGTGTCATCTTCTACTTAGACGATATCCTCATCTATTACATCAATTTTAATCAACATAGAAAACATGTTCATGGGTCCTATCCAGAATCCGTGATCAGGACCTCTATGCAAAACTTGAAAAATGTATCTTTGATACCAGTCATATATCCTTCTTAGGATTGATATGTCTTCCACTGGCATAAATATGCAAGATGATAAAGTAAAAGCCGTCACAACTTGGCCTATACCTACAACCAAGAAGGATATACAAAGATTTCTTGGCTTCTCTAATTTCTACAGGAGATACATTAAAGGTTTTGCAATGATCACAAAACTTCTTACTCAATTAACTAGCAATAAAATTACCATTACCTGGACTCCAGGAGAACAATGTTCTTTCAAATTACTTAAGTCTAAATTCATATCTGCACCTATACTTCGTTTCCTAAACCCTTCATATCAATACGTTCTTGAAATAGATGTTTCAGATTATGCCATCGGTGCTATCTTGTCCCAGAGGAAAAATCTGAAAGAACCTCTACATCTCGTAGTCTTCTATTCCAAATCTATGACAAAAGCTGAGTTCAACTATCCCATTGGGGAGAAAGAGTTACTTTCCATCAAATCTTCATTCGAACACTGGAGACACCTTATAGAATGCACAACCATCCCAATCCTCATTTACACAGATCATAAAAATTTGGAGTACCTAAAAACAAACAAAACACTATCTTCTCGTCAATTAAGATAGCGTCTTTTTTTTTTCACGGTTCAATTACACTATCACATGCAGACCAGATTTAAGGCTGGTGCACTATCCAGAATGGATCTAAAACCTCACAATTTGCATGTGACTACCCTTGTCATTACCTCGGAACATTTTGTTGCCATTACTAGTACCTTTAAACAGTGCATAAGACAAGCTCTGGACACTGACAACTCAAAACCCATGTGTAAATTACAATCGCACACTGATGGGTTATAACGTTACCAACATTTGATATATGTACCTCCTTTCTTAAGAAATCAAATTCTTCATCAAGTACATGATTCCCAGCTAGCAGGCCACCCAGGTATACAGAAGACTCAAGAGTTGTTAAAACGTTCTTTTTGGGGGTCAAAATTGCATGAGACCATAATAGTCTTGTAGTATCTGCAACCAATCCAAACCTAGCAGGTCACACCCTTATGGCCTATTACTCTCCTTACTCATTTTCAGTCAACCTTGGCTAGAAGATGTGTGCGATTTCATAGTCGATCTTCCCAGATCCTCCAATTATAACACCATTCTAGTGGTAGTTGATTTGTTCAGTAAAATGACTCATTTCATACCATTCCACAGTTTACCTACTGCAGCTCAAACTGCCTGTGCATTCATTGACCATGTAGTAAAATTGCATGGCTTACCCAGCACTATAACATCCGACAGAGGTACCCAATTCACATCCACATTCTGGACACAACTTTGTAAGGTTCTAAGCATTGAACATAGATTTAGTACAGCCTACCATCCAGAAACAAATGGACAGACTGAAAGGATCAATCAATGGCTCGAGCAGTATTTGAGGTGCTGTTGTTCCACACAACAACATAATTGATCCACCTTTCTTTCCTCAGAAGAATTAACATATAGCAACACATTGAAATCTACAACAAAATCCTCACCTTTCTTTCACCTAGATTACGAGTTTTGCACTAAATAGTTTGCGAAACTAACGCCAAAAAAGTTGCATTATTTCCCTCTTCATAGCGCTGCCATTATGAGTTACTGAAAAGCCTCCTTGTGCATGCGATATGGTGGTGTTAAGCTCCATACCGCACAAAATCCAAGGGCTGCTTTGAGGGGCTCGTGCACGCTTTCCCCCTAGACATCAATGGGGAGAAAGTGAAAAACTACCACCTGAAGTGCGGAATGAAAAATCTCTGTAACGCAACCCCATTGATGTCTATGGGGAAAAAAAGTTACATTTAAACCTAACACCCTAACATAAACCCCAAGTCTAAACACTCATTTTTTTTTGGGGTGTTTTTTTTAGGCTTTGGGCTTTTCGAAAAGAGCTGAATGCCCTTTTAAGGACAATGCCCATACAAATGCCCCTTTAGGGGCAATGGGTAGCTTAGGATTTTTTTAGAGTTAAGATTTTTATTTTGGGGGATTGGTTGGTTGGTGGGTTTTACTGTTGGGGGGACTTTGTATTTTTTTTTTTACAGGTAAAAGAGCTGTTTAACTTAGGGCAATGCCCTACAAAAGGCCCTTTTAAGGGCTATTGGTAGTTTATTGTAGGCTAGGGGGTGCTTTTATTTTGGGGGGGCTTTTTTATTTTTATAGGGCTATTAGATGAGGTGTAATTGTTTTTATTTTTGATAATTTGGTATATTATTTTTTGTAAGCTTCGTGTTTTTTATTTTTTGTAATTTAGTGTTTATTATTTTTTGTAATTTTAGATTTTAATTTTTTTTTCAAAGTATTAGGTTTTTTTAAATTTGTAATTTAGATTTTTTAAATGGTTGTTTTTTAATTTTATTAGAATAGTTATGTTAGGTTAATTTATTGTTTAAACTTAGGTTTTTTTAATTTCACAGTTAAGTTTTTATTTATTTTAAGATAGTTATATTGTAAATTTAATTTAAAGTTAGGGGGTGTTAGGTTTAGGGGTTAATAGTTTAATTTACTATTTTGCGATGTGGGGGGCTGGTGGTTTAGGGGTTAATAGGTTTATTTAGTAGCGGCGATGTGGAGGGACGGAGGTTTAGGGGTTAATAGGTTTATTTAGTGGCAGCGATGTGGGGGCCGGAGATTTAGGGGTTTATAGGTTTATTTAATGGTGATGATGTGGGAGGCCAGAGGTTTAGGGATTAATAGGTTTACTTAGTGGTGGCGATGTGGGATCCTGGATGTTTAGGGGTTATAAACTTTATAATAGATTTGTCGATGTCCGAGGCGGCGGATTACGGGTTAATAAGTTTTAAATAGTGTTTGCGATTCTGGAGGGTGGTGGTTTAGGGGTTAATAGGAAGTTTATGGGTGTTAGTGTACTTTGTTACATTTTAGTTATCAGTTTTGTGAAACATTTTTGTTACACAAAATCTATAACTACTGCTTTCAGATGGCGGTATGAATCGTGTCGGTATAGGCTGTAACGCAACATTTTAGCCGGACCCACAACCTGTAATTGAAAATCCTACACTGGACATTGCGTTACAGGCTAAAATGCTGGACACGACTCATAATATGCGTTCCTGGCCATTACGCTGGAATTGCCATTTTTTCAGCTTTTAAAGTCATAACGCAAAACTCGTAATCTAGGTGTTTGTTAATTACAGATTTCATCCAACTTTTCAACCTATTCCCCAGGGGAATGGTACCTTTCCTCTAGTGAATGATACCACAAATATGTTAATGGATAATTTCCATTCCTTCAGAATTATTATTGAGAACACCCAAAACAGACAGGAATTATGCTACGACAAGAAATGCAGAAAGCCTCCAGAATATAAGATTGGAGATAAGGTTTGGCTATCGACCGAAATCTCAAATTACAAACCCCTTCAAGGAAACTAGGTAACTTCTTCATCGGCCTTACAAAATTACTAAAGTGATCAATTCCAATGCTGTCAGATTAACCATACTATCCACATTCAAAATTCACCCAACCTTCCACATCTCCCTTCTGAAACCATACAGAGACACCAGAGATTCACCCATTAACCTGACCTCTCAAACCATCCTCCAAAGCATTCTAGACTCGAGGAAGTACAGGGGTGTCCTACAATATTTGGTGCACTGGAAAGGTTATTCCCATGAGGGCGATTCCTGGGAACCATCTTCTAATTTATCCGCTCCTCGTTTGGTTTCTCTCTTCCACCAGAGATATCCTGACAGGCCTCGTTACTGATCCGCAGAGTGGCTCCTTTTTCGGGGGGCTTATGTCACATTACTTTACCTATAGCAAATATACTTTTAAATATTTTACTTGCCTCCAGCTCTTGCTCTATTTAAACCTTCTCCTCTTCTTGTAAATTGGTAAGTAATTTGTTCAGTTGGGACATATCCACGCACTGCAGATTCCCTTTGTCATTGCAGCCTTCCTACTCGCCCTATTATATGAAAGGAATTGCTGTTGAATTCAGAATCTCATCTATTATGACTCCTCTTCCTTCTGTTACATATCACTTGAGATCAAATTGAACCTCACTGCGTCTACTCCTAGCAAAAGCTGTTGCTGTTACTGACCGAACTAAATCCATGTATCTTTGCTACGGAGTAAGGCTCCACCCCTTGACCATCTGTTTACAGACGCAGTCTCAATATGGAAGAGCCGGGACTAAAACTGCATCAAACTACAACTCCTAACAGGTACCTGTTAAATCTTTAAACTTATGAATCAACTGAACCAGTTTGAAAATTTCCTTTAGCGCTACTTTACACCTTGCATTCACATCAATTTAATTCTATTGCCACACTAAAGTCCATTATCTTAACCTTATATTAAAATCGTATACATGCATGAAAGCTTTATGTGCTATACAAAATCCGCACACCTGATGAGTTGTAACTACACCTCATATTAAACTAAGATCCATTTTTCCCATTTTTCTCTGCTCTGCTACAAATCCAAGAAGGAAGCAGCAATACATTGTAACATACTGACTTTTAATGGTATGTTTGCACTTTTTTGAAAATATTCTAATATATTATTGGTTCCCAAAGTGGGCCGTACTGCACCTGGCACTTGGGATTACTGAGGTGGGCACTAATAGGATGAAGAGGTAATTATCCTGATCAGACAGTCACGTGAGAGCAGGGGATGCGGCTGTGGAAGCAATTGCTTTGCAATAATAAATGCTTGCAGCAATGTCCAGTGGACTAAGTTCCCAGAATCAAACCTTGTCTGTCTTTCATAAATTGGGCCCCTAATCTGAATATTCTTTTTATGGGGTTATGGTAGGGGTGTGCTGATCGTGAGTTTATAGAACCAATGGGGGCAGTGACCTAAAAAATGTTGGGAATCACTGTGTTAGAGCGTATTATTATTGCACTATTACTTGTATATTACTGTGTGTTTAACGGCTGAAAATGAATTAAAACATAGTTAAAGTTATCTCCAGAGATGTTATACACTACTGGAATCTATCTAGAAAAATCTGGTGAGCCAAAGACAAGAGGCATATGTGTGTAGCCATCAATCTACAGCTATCTCTCGGTAGTGTAGAATATGTGCACATTATTTTCTAAAAAAGGATAGCAAAGGAACAAAGTAAATTTAGCTAGAAGTAATCTTTTTGCGAATGTTGGGTATTAAAATTTGAAAGTAAAAACTTTGAAAGGACTTCACCATATGGCGACCACGTTAACGTATTCTCCACATAGAAGTTAACGGAGAGTGCAGATTAAGCTATAATGCAACGTAAAATGCCCTGCAAGCCCGATATGCCTTGTTTTTTATATTTCTTCTAATACATTTTTTTGTTTTTAAACAGGCTTACCTATAGAGTGCCAGGAATTATTCATTTTTCCCATTTAAATGTTTATCACATACAGGATAATGTCATTTTAATTGCAAATACATATTTATATATATCTGTATATACCAATACCTATATTCTATTTTACATCAAAATGATCAGCTATATAGAAATATATACGGCTAGACTACAAGTTTTTGCAGGGCTAACGAGCCTTTCTTTCCCACCGCTCACATAAGACAACACTGGTATTACAGGTTTTTTTTAAACCCGACATTAGCCGCAAAAAGGTGAGCGTAGAGCAGAATTTAGCTCCACATCTCACCTCAATACCAGCGCTGCTTAAGTCAGCGGTAAACTGGCTAAATGTGCTCGTGCACAATTTCCCCATAGGAAACAATGGGGCTAAGCTAGCTGAAAAAAAACCTAACACCTGCAAAAAAGCAGCATTCAGCTCCTAAAGCAGCCCCATTGTTTCCTATGGGGAAAGGAATTTTATGTCTACACCTAACACCCTAACATGAACCACGAGTCTAAACACCCCTAATTTTACACTTAAGAACCCCTAATCTGCCGCCCCCGCTATCGCTGACACCTGCATTATATTATTAACCCCTAATCTGCCGCTCCGGACACCGCCACCACCTACATTATCCCTATGAACCCCTAATCTACTGCCCCCAACATTGCCGACACCTACATTATAGTTATTAACCCCTAATCTGCCTCCCCAATGTCGCCGCAACTATATTAAATTTATTAACCCCTAATCTGCCGCCACCAACGTCGCCGCCACTATTATAAATTTATTAACCCATAAACCTAAGTCTAACCCTAACCCTAACACCCCCTATCTTAAATATAATTTAAATTAAACAAAATAAATTTACCATCATTAAATAAATTAATCCTATTTAAAACTAAATTCTTACCTGTAAAATAAACCCTAAGGTAGCTACAATATAACTAAGAATTACATTGTAGCTAGCTTAGGATTTATATTTATTTTACAGGCAACTTTGTATTTATTTTAACTAGGTACAATAGTTATTAAATAGTTATTAACTTTTTAATAACTTCCTAGTTAAAATAAAGACAAATATACCTGTAAAATAAATCCTAACCTAAGTTATAATTACACCTAACACTACACTATAATTAAACTAATTACCTAAACTAGCTACAATTAATTACAATAAAATAAAATAAACTAAATTACGAAAAACAACAAACACTAAATTACAGAAGAAAAAAAAAATAATTACAAGAATTTTAAACTAATTACACCTATTCTAATCCCCCTAATAAATTAAAAAAGCCCCCCAAAATAATAAACTTCCCTACACTACATTAAATTACAAATAGCCCTTAAAACTCTTAACTACTGACTTTTAAATGCGGTAGAAGTCTTGACAGGAGAGGGTGTACCGCTCACTTCTTCCAAGACTCGTAATACCAGCGCTAGGCAAATCCCATTAAAAAGATAGGATACGCAATTGATGTTAGGGGATTTGCGGTAAGCTCAAGTCGCGGAAGAAAAGTGAGCGGTACACCTGTACCTGTCAGGCTCGTAATACCAGCGGCCATTAAAAAGCAGCGTTGGGACCTTTCAACGCTGATTTTTAAGGCTAACGCAAGACTCGTAATCTAGGCGATAATTAATAATAAAAAGTATTTTTTTAATGTAGAGAACAAATACAAGCGCTGTTTTGACCTGCTCGTGCATGCTTTCCCCATAGATATCAATGGGGAGAAGGTGTCTGAAAAACCTAACATAAAGAAAAGCTACATAACGCAGCCCCATTGATAACACCCCTAATTTGCCCCCCACCAACATCCCGCCACCTAAATAAAGCTATTGACCCCTAATCTGCCGCTCCTAATATCACTGCCACTATACTAAAGTTATTAACTCCTACTCCCCTGCACCCCAAAATCGCCCACACTATAATACATCTATTAACCCATATTCCGCCGCTCTCTGACATCACCACAACTAAATAAAGCTATTAACCCCTAAACCTCTGGCCTCCCACATCACTACCACTAAATAAATCTATTAACCCCTAAACCGCCAGCCCCAAACATTGCAAAAATCTAAATTAAACTATTAACCCCTACACCTACCCCTAAACCTAACCCTAACTCTAAACCTAACCCTATACCTAACCCTAAACCTAACCCTAACACCCATTAACTTTAACATAATTACAATAGAGCTAAATTAAAGTTACAGTTATTAACTAAATAATACCTATTTAAATCTAAATACATACTTTACCTGTGAAATAAAACCTAACCTAGATACAATATAACTATAATAGTTATATTGTAGCTAGCTTAGGTTTTATTTTTATTTCATAGGTAAGTTTGTATTTATTTTAACTAGGTAGACTAGTTAGTAAATACAGAGATAACACAGATGACGGCCCCTTATTTCCATACACAGAGGACCAACAAGGCTTTATTAAAAAAATCTCAGAGTTAATTCTCCCTTAATTTGAGCAGGTTAGGAAAGATCTGGCCTCCCTTTCGAATGATTAAAGCAATATGCTAATAGGTTCTCAGAAGCGGAGTCCCGCATCTCTGTTCTTGTGGATCAGTTCCTTAATTATGAATAGCTCCAAAGGGAGGACAATAAAGAAATAAAAAATTGAGGGATAAACTTTGTGAATTAAAAGATTGCTCAAGGCGTAACAATATTTGAATAATAGGCCTTCCTGAAACACAAGAGTTTGACAACCTTACTCACTTTGTTACTTCATCTCTACCGAAACTCTTAGATATTCCTCCTGGTGACCCCTCCTTAGTTGTTGAAAGGGCCCATAGAATTGGATCAACTGTGCTTAGAAGGGATGCTAGACAGGGTTCAAGACCAGTCATTGTGAAAATGTTGAATTTCCATGACAAAACTAAGATTATGAGGTACTTTAAAAAGAAAAGAGATCTTTTTGTTGCAGATAATAAAAAGATTCTTATTTTTCACGACTTCGCTTCTGAAACACAAAGTAGAAGAAAGGAAATGAAACCATTATTTACTTACTTCTTTGATAAAGGTATGCAGGCCTTTATAACTTACCCAGCTAAACTCAAAGTAAACACTAAAGAGGGATGGAATATTTTCTCCTCCTTTGGAGAAGCCCAGGATTTCTCTAAACAAGTAGAATGATTCAAAGAGTGCATGCAGATTTGTGTTTCTCACTCTCCACCCTTTTTTTTTTCTTCTCTCTTCCCTCTCTCTCTTCTCTCCGGGTATCCCCCTACTCCTTATGGTAGTCACTATGTTTAAGGATAGCTACATTTTTTTTCTAATTTTTTAAATGCTTGGTTTTTATATGACATCATGGAATGTTGGCGGTATTTCTTCTCCTATGAAAAGGAAAGCTATCATTAAACATCTTAGAGAATTAAAAACTGATATTGCTTTTTTACAGGAAACTACGTTAAAACCAGCCGAGGTCAATAAATTGAAATGTAACTGGATAGGTGAAGTTATCGCAGCTGACAGTGTAGGAAGGAAGCGCAGGGTTGCCTTTTTAGTAAGTAAAAAACTCTCTTATGTAGGGAACCATGTAGATAGAGATATTAATGGTAAATATGTTATTGTACAATTAAACATCTCAGGTGTTCCCCTCGTAATTTGCAATATATATGGACCAAATGCTTATGATCCAGATTTCTGGAACTCATTGAAAATCAAGCTATTAAGATTTATAGATCATAACTTAATTGTCGCTGGCGACTTGAATTTGATCTAAAAAATTCTGATTGATAGGAGCAAAGCCTGTCATGGATCCTATAATTATAAGAGAGAAACCTTACTTCTTAAGTCCTTTAGAGATACCCTTAAAATTAAAGACATGTGGTGGAACCTTCATCCTGATACTAAAGCCTATGTGAATTTCGTATGTATAAAGGATTTTCACTGTTGGATATGTTCTTGGTCTCAGAGAAAATGCTCTCAATGGACTTGAAAGCCAAAATTAAAGATTTTCTTATTTCAGACCATGCCCCAGTCACCCTTTCTATAAATAAAGCAGCTGATAAACACTGTTTAACCAATAAATTTTTCTTCCCTAAATTTATGATAAATAATTTAAAAATTTGTACGTTGGTTGAAAAATAAATGGCAAGAATACGCGATCAATAACTAAAACTATATTAATAAACCTGAAATCTTATGGTAAGCAGCCAAGGTTGCTTTAAAAGGTGAAATTAAAGCTTTTATGATTACATTTAAGAAGAAAATCCTAGCCAGGCCCAGGAACACTCAGCTTACTAACCAAGTTGTGAATGCATACAATACTTAATTAATTTCTCCCATTGTAAATAATTGGCTTAAATATATATCAGCGCGTATAGAAACCTATTTTTAATCCAAACATCTTGTAAGGAAGAGTTAAGGAAACAGAGCTTTTTTCAAGTTTGGAAATAGACCTGGTAAGAATCTTGCTAACATGGCTAAAGCATACAAGAAATCCAATCAGATAGACCTGATTAAGATCGGAGCAACATATCTCTCTGAGACCCATGATATATATATATATATATATATATATATATATATATATATATATATATATTATAAATACTTTCAGAAAGTATAGGATAAGGATAGAGTGGATACTCAAAACAAAGAGCATTTTTGGCATCAAATTAGTACCCCTAGGATAACTCCACAGGAATGTCTAGCTCTCAATGAACCTATCACAGAATCTCGAGATAATGACGGCTATAAAGGCTCTATCTTTAAATAAAGCAGCTGGTCCTGATCAAATTCCCAATGAATTTTATAGATTTTTGGCCCCTGAGATAGTCCACACTTTACTGCATGTATTCAATGATTACTACTCTCACAGAAAGATACCATCCCAATATTTCACGAGAGCCCTTACCACCTTAATTTGGAAAAAACAAAAAGATTAGACATGTGCATGGCGAAAAAATTTGGTTCGGTTTCGGATCGATTCTGATTTTTTCGAATTTCGTTTCGGATTGATTTGAATTCGGAAAAATTTTAATCAATTCGGTTCGGATTCATTTCGGATTCATTCGGATTCAAATAAATTCGTCTAGATTCGGTTCAATTCAGAAATTCGGAATTTCGGTAAGTGTTAGGTGGGATGTGCTGTGTATTAGACTAGTATTATGTACTGTATATTAGGTGTAACCCATAGCAGAGTGATATAACATAATATACTGTACAATACTAGTGTAATCCATGGCCATTCGAATCTACTGAATAAATCAGAATAAATCCAAACTAATTTGGATTTATTCCGTATATTCGGCACTATTTTAATTCTGAAATTTGAATCCATCTGAATCCCGAATTTTACGAATTCGGCCGAATTTACGAATCGATCCGAAACAAATCGCACATTTCTAAAAAAGATCCTTTGAATTTAAGTGCTTATCAACCCATATCATTACTAAACTCAGATTATAAGATTTTAGCTAGTATTCTTGCAAAGAGACTCCAAATAGTGCTTCCTAATCTTATCCATCCCGATCAAATGGGTTTTATGCTGGGCCGTAATTAATCTTTAAATATTCAAAATACATTATTAATACTAGATTATTTCTGGGCCAAAAGTAAAGACAACATTTTTTTCCCACAGTCAGACGCTGCTATTCTTACGTTAGATGCTGAAAAAGCCTTTGACTGGGTAGACTGGGACCACTTGTTCACCTCACTAGCCAATTTTGGGTTACAGGGTATTTCTTTAAGTATATTCAAAACATCTATAATAATGCTACCTCTGCTATCTTAGTTAACGGTCTTATATCTAGGGATGTGAAGCTTCAAAGAGGTACAAGAAAGGGCTGTCCGCTCTCTCCATTGTTATTCAATATTGCAATTGAACCCCTTGCAATCCTTCTCAGAAAAAGCTTGAAGGGATCCAACTAGCTAACACCAATCCAAAGATTTCACCATGCTGATGGCCTTCTTATCTATTTAAGTAATACAAAGAAGAATATTCCTGATCTTTTGCAAATCATAAATCTGTTTAGCTCCTTTTCTGGGTATAAAATAAATATACAAAAATCGCAAATTCTCTGGATACTTAGAAATATACATTCTTTCAATATATCTTTATTCCAAGAAACAGAAACATGTTTTACTTACCTAGGTATTAATATTAGCAAATCCCCAAGAGACTGGTAGGCTAAATATACCAGAGACTTTTAAGGAGATTATTATTCTTCTTCAGAGCTTGACCAATCTCCGACTTTCACTTTCGGGTAAGATTAGCTTATTTAAAATGATAGCCTTTCCTAAATGAATGTATAAACTTCAACATCTTCCCATTTTTTTATTACATAGATCTTCAGAACTATTAATCTTCAGAACATTTATTCTGCCTTAAAGACTTTTATCTGGGGTATAAAGAAAAACCAAGACTAGCCGTTAAAAAACTTTATCAACTAAAAATATGTGGTGGCCTTGTGCTCCCAAATATTAAATACTATAATTGGGTTTCCCTAGTTAAATTTGCTGCAGAATGGCTAACTGACTCCCAGTACTACACACCAAGAGAAATTGAATTCAGTCTAGTTCGCCCCTTTTCTTTGAACAACTTACTGCACTCTGATAGCAAAGTGCGTCTGGCTCCGGCCTGAGACATGATTTGTATAAGTAATGTAATTGTGGCCAGGCATAAACACCTGAAACAACTGCGGATTAATAATAAAATCTCTAGGTTTTTAACATTTAGAGCTAACCCTAACTTCCCTGAAGGTAAGCTGTTTAACATCGATTTCAGATCAGTTAAATCTTACCAGGACCTTAAAGTAGAATTCGGTTTAGAGAATCTATGTAGCTTTTCTACAAGCCAGACATTACTTACTAAGTCTCCTTCACACAGATAGAAACCTCAATGAGGACTAGTACCTTTTTTATTCTTGTTTAATTATTTATAAACAGGGTAACCACCATATTTCATTCCGGCATACGACCTTGTTAAAAAAGAGGGAGAAGAGAATATTCAAATTCTAGTCAATAACTGGCAAGATCTCGCTCACTTAAACATAGATAATAACACGATTAGTCTTTTCCAAGGCGTTTTTTCACCTCGCCGTCAATAATTTGGAGGAAGTCACACCTTAAGATTCTGCATAAAGCTTACCTGACTCCACAAATTCTTTCAAAATGGAACGTGGAAATTGTAAATTGCTCTAAATGTGGCCTTCCTAGAGCCGCCATTTTACATTACTTCTGGTCCTGCCCCAAAGTTAACTCCTTTTAGTTGAGTTTAAGTAGCTTATTGGTTGTCTGGTAGATTGAGTCATAGGATAGAATTTGATATTTTTCAGGTCGTTTTTCTTACTGGTAAAACACCCAATAGCACTAATCGCAACCTTATTAAAGTGAAGGTTAAGTTACCTGTATCTCGAACTTGAATTCAATTCTCTGTCCAAAATTAATATGAGTTTCATTCATTATCTTGTATGAAGTCACTGTGAAATTAAATTATTGCCTTATTAAATACATATTTTCATCGTATCCAAAACAACCCTTTTTTTTTTTTTACCTTCAAGATCACGTTCTTCAAACAACCAATTGAAATTCTGGCCGTTAGGCGGCCATCGTTCTACGTCACCAGCCTCCTATTTAAACTGCGCATGCGCTACTCTATAATACTCCATCTTGGACTTTACGCGTGCTCCCGTTTCACGCAGGCGTAATATCTTGAAGTCGGACAACACGGAACTCTAATACACATTAGAATAACAACGTTGTACTTAGTACTAGAAATCGGCAATTGGTGCATGCTCATTACTTACTGTTGCCGTGCACGCGCTTGGGAGATGCGTATAGAGCGGGTGGGACCGCTCTATACGAAATAGCATAGAAAATCTGGAAGTAGAGGTGGGGAGGAGTTTACATCCAAACGGTAGGCAGATTACTATGTTTGAAATAAGTATAAATTTGCAAAATTGGTTTAAATAAACTTAGCGATCCACTTATTATATATGTGATGTATGCAATTATGCCTTCAAATCGTGGAAACTTTACCTTCACTTTAATACAGAAATTTTCTATTTAGACACCAAGGGGCATATTTATCAAGCACAAAGACCGCTGCTCCATAACCTGTCCGCCTGCTCTGAGCAGGCGGACAGATATCGCCGGAAAATTTTGTTTCCTCTAACTTTGTTTAATTCCTTTTCTTATTCTTTTGTTATGGTTAAAAAAAATAATTAGTAAATAGTTATTAACTATTTACTAACTACCTAGTTAAAATAAATACAAACTTACCTGTGAAATAAATCGTAAGTTACCTTATACTAAAGCCTAAAATTACAAAAAATAAAAAACACTAAAATCACAAAAAATAAAAAAACCTACCATTACAAAAAATTATCCAAAAAAATAAAAATGATTCCTATTCTAATACCCTTTAAAGAAAAAAAAAAAACCCGCCCCAAAATAAAAAAGCCTAATCTAGAATAAACTACCAAGGGCCTTTAAAAGGGAGTTTTGGGGGGCCTTAAAAGGGCTTTTTTGTAGGACATTGCCCTAAAGTTAACAGCTCTTTTGCTACAAAATAAAACAAATATCCCCGAACAGTATACAAACCCTCACCCCACAAACTACCAAGGGCCCTTAAAAGGACCTTTTGGGGGCCCATAAAAGGGCCTTTTGTAGGGCATTGCCCTAAAGTTAACAGCTCTTTTGCTACAAAAACCCTCACCCCTAACAGTATACAAACCCCCACTCCCCAAACCTACAAAATAAAAATAAAGTAAAACCTAATCTACCTATTGCCCTGAAAAGGGCACTTGTATGGGCATTGCCCTTAAAAGGGTATTTAGCTCTTTTGCTGCCCAAGCCCTAATCTAAAAATAAAAACCCACCCCAAAAGGACAAAAATATATTACACAAAATAACAAACAAATTATTAAAAAGTATGCCTTTTATAATACCCATTAAAAAAACACCCACTAACATTACAACCCCCCCCCCAACCCACAAAATAAAAAAAACTCTAAAAAAAACCTAAGCTAACCATTGTCCTGAAAAGGGCATTTGATTGGGGATTGCCCTTAAAAGGGCATTTAGCTCTTTTGCTGCCCAATAAAAACAGCCAATAGGATTTTAGCAGCTCTTATTCCTATTGACTGATTCAAATTTTTCAGCCAATAGGAATGCAAGGGGCGCCATCTTGAATTGCGTACCATTGCATTGAAGATTCAGTGTACGGCGGCAACCGTATGAAGAGGATGCTCTGCGCCGGATGTCTTCAGGATGGACCTGCTACGCGCCGCTGGGATCAAAATAGAAGATGCCGCCTGGATGAAGATTGAAGAGGCCGCCTAGATGAAGACTTCTCACCGCTTGGATGAGGACTTTGCCGCTGGGATGAAGATTGAAGAGGCCGCCTGGATGAAGACTTCTCGCCTTTTAATCTAAAGTTAGGGGGGCGTTAGGTTTAGGGGTTACTAGTATAATAATGTTTATTGCGATGTGGGGGGCTTTTGGTTTAGGGGTTAATAGTTTATTTAAAATATTTCTTTGTGGGGGCTTGCGGTTTAGGGTTTAATAGGGTTATTATAGTGGCGGCGGTGAAGGGCTTATACTTTACTTAGGTTTAGTATAGTGGGGGTGGGTGGCAGATTAGGGTTTAATAATATTTAAATAGTGTTTGCGATGCGGGAGGGCAGCGATTTAGGGATTAATAACTTTATGATAGTGGTGACGATGTTGGGGAGCGGTGGAATAGGGGTTAATAATTATTTTTAGCGGAGGCGATGTCGGGATCGGAAGTTTAGGGGTTAATAAATTTAATATAGTGTTTGCGATGCAGGAGAGACTTGGTTTAGGGGTTAATAAGTAGTTTATGGGTGTTTAGTGTACTTTGTAGCAGTTTAGTTATGCGTTTTATGTTACAGATTTGTAGTGTAAAACTCATAACTACTGCTTTTAGATGGCGTTACAGATCTTGTCGTTTTAGACTGTAACGCAGTTTTTTTAGCCAGAACGCAAAACTCATAATGGCAGCGCTATGGGAGTGCAGTACTGACATTGCGTTACAGGCTAAAAGGCTTGCGGTACACCTATACCAAGAAGACTCGTAATGGCTGTGTGGCTGTTTTAACACTGAAAATACCATGTTTTCAGCTTTAAAAGATGAATGCGCAGACTTGTAATCTAATTATTAAAAAATATTATACATACTGTAAAAAATTCTAAATAAAATCCATTTATATATATATATAATATTTTACCAGGAAGGATACATTGAGATTTCTCTCGTTTTCAAATATATATATATATATACGAACATAGGCTGTGTGTAAGCGCACAATGAGACCCTGTGAGTGTACAAACATAGAGCAGTAACGATACCTGTATCACGCTGGGGTTCAGCACACTGTGGAGAGTGGGTGTGTCAAAATTGCTGGAGACCTGCAGCTGTGGCGATCAGAACCCGGTCTGTAAGCCGCTCCGTAAGGGAATAGAGAAATCCAAAGACAGTTGAGCGCCTCAAAGCGCAAAGAGACTCCATGAAGTGTAAAAAAAACTTCACTTTATTGTAATAAGGGTAAAAACATAACAGCATAAAAAGCAGCTGAAGGAAGCACTCAATAAAAGAAATTGACACAATGTCAGCGATCAGGACCTCACGCAAACATGTTTCGTGCGGTTGTGCACTTGATCAATGCTTGAGAGCAGTCCTGACCGCCCATTGCTTTATAGTACTTGTATTAAAGGAACAGTCTCAATCTGTTTATGACATTGTGTCTAATTCACACTGTTCTTATTTTCTCCTTTGTTGAAGATAAATATAAATTCATCTAGTACTTTAATTCTACTATTTTCCCTATTTATGTTGTGATATAAGGAATTTAATATATAAAAAAGACTTCAATCAATTAAATGAATAATACATACATACAATTCATTTCTCAAAAATAAATATATACCTTTTAAGTGTAATCAAATACCTCAAATTCTATGATGTTACTAAAGAGGATATAAACATGGATAATATATACATTTGAATCATTCGTTATGTTGGTTGAAAATTAATTTAGATTTTTAAGAAAGGAACTTTAAAGAATTATTCTGAACAATAAGAATAATTTTAAAGATGGATAATAAATACATTTAAATTATTTGATATGATAGTTAATAGTTGATTTTAATTTATTAGAAAGGAACATTATAGAGTAATTTAAGACATTAAAATACGTATTAAATGCATTTTATATCTCAATTTACAAATAGGTCCAAATCTCTTCTCATATTTAACCCTAATGGGTTACAAGTTTTTAATGTAAATATCCAAAATACCTCACGCTTATTCAGTTTATCTTCTCTATCTCCCCCTCGTTTCCATATAGGAACATGGTCAATACCCTGAATTTTTAGGAGTGAGGCATCAGAATTGTGATGAGTTTTAAAATGTCTGGAAACCGGAGTGTCCGTGTCATCATCCTCAATCGATCTTAAATGTTGTAGGAATGTATTGAATATGGCAAAGTTCACATTTAAGTAAATACACTACATGAGTTGTAGAACAATTTATGTAGTATTTGATGTTATATTCCTGCTGTGTAGCGTATGAGGTAAAATTATTTCCCTCAATTACATGATTACAAGTTTTGCAGATATTTCTTCTGCATTTAAAAAAACCCTTTCTTTCCTTTAACCAACATTTGTTTTGTTTCATAGGAAGATTAGATGGGGAAAGATAATTTGATAAAGTTTTACCTCTTTTAGATATTAAATCTACTCCTTTACTAGTTATTATTTTCAGAACTGAATCTGAGTGTAGTATAGGTATAGTTTCTTTTATGATTTTACTGATGTTTTTAAAATCTGTACTATGGGCTCCATGTACTAAGCCGTCAATTCATCCGTCATTGTAGACGCGGATAAACTCACCGTTACTCGCCACGGGCGAAATGGTGTCCGCTGTCGCTATGTACTAATAATCCCCCAATAAATAGACACGTCTAGCCCACCGTGAGCAGTGGCGGAATATTGATAAATTTGACGCCTCGCTCTCCGCGACTATTTTGTGAAGTATGCAGCAAACCAATATAATTTTTGCAACTTTCTCAGGTGCATACTGCATAGCACCAACAGAACGATCAAGAAATCGAAACCGCATTTTCAAACCGCATGTACATGAGTACCCTCCATCTCCTAATAGAAGATACAATAAATATAAATATTAATATAAAAATAATTATAAAGATTGACAACTATACAATACAAATTTAAAATTCACAGATTGCTCTTTAATTACAGTCGACAAATTGGGCGCAATTTATGTACATGGAAATGAGAGACAAATTAGACATCAGTTATGCTTACCTAGAAGCCATCCATCAGGCATATTTCCGTCCGAAATGAACAATTTAAGTACAATGCTGATATTACTGCCTTTTATATCTGTCTAGACTAGCGTCTAGAGTTACTTTCCTATTGTTTTGTACCTTGCCTTCCACCTAAAAGGTGGCGAGGCAAAAATAACGAGGTGGGAGCGGAAATTGTCGCGAGCGGACAAAGAGATTTTTTAGTACATTCGTTTTTGGCGAGTTGGTGGTCAAATGTGTGTAATTACAGTGAAAAATGGAGAGGTAGCGAGGTTTGGCGGATAAGTACGCTCGCAATTTTAAAGATGCGAGTTTGAACATAGTTGACGACTTTGTACATATCAGTTTGCGAGTTTTGACGCGAGATTTGTTGCGGGTAGCTCGCTGACTGCTTAGTACATGGAAAGTCAAATCCTGTGTGAGCACCTGAATTACTGCACAGTCTTTGTATGAAGAAAATGATAACTTATGTCCCAAAGGGTGAATTACCGGGACCCAGTTGTCATAAATGAAGACTCACCCTAGCTGGAGGATCCCTGCCATATGCCGCTGCTTGAAAGGAGACAAGCCCGTCCACAGAGAGTGTGTATTCACTTTCCGGTATACCTGAGGCAGCGGGTTGACTCCGTCAGAGCCCTTCTGTGTACTTCCGGTTTCTTCACTGCTCTCCTCCTGGGCCTTGCTCCACTCGCGGTGACCAGCGGTAACTCAGCGTGTGATGTCACCGGCACCTTTCACTTGCGGCTTCTGGGTCCTTTCGCCGTTGGATCAATCCACGGGTGCTGGCTTAATGAACTTGCGGTTATTAAAGTGTCAGTGTGCATGCTCCGTTTCTTAAGTTCCAAATAACAAAGTGATGAGCTGCACCAGAGTACTTCTTTTAAAACTTTTATTGTAGGTCACAGAAACTTCTCCAAGGAAGTGTAATCTCAACAAAAGAAGGGGGCTTGGTGGTGTGTGGAGATAACACCCAAAGAACTATTGCTGACGCGTTTCAGCCTGTAAGGCTGTAGTCGTAGCATGAAGTTCTTAATCTCAACTACCTATAAATACCTGGTGCATAATTGTGATTGGATAAAAACATTTTATCCTGGGCGTTATCTCAAACACACCTGATTAGTCCAGTATTACAAAGCATAAATTCTGAATAGAAACAATTGTTGTATACTGTTTAAATAGCAACAAAATATATACATATTATTGCAAACTTCAACAAATAGTGAGTTAATATACAAAAAAAACTAATATATATTACAGAACATTTATTACTTTTTCTAACACCTTTATAAGCATACTTTGATGCAATGAAAAAACAGGGATTAACTTTCCCAATTGGATACAAATGTTCTGTTGAAATTTTTATATATATATATATATATATATATATATATATATATATATATATATATATATATATACTCACTATAATCTGAATATTAAGTATTGATTTAAACCTGTTTACATTTAGAGGTAAAAACATAAATTGTTATTGATGATACCTAGTTGGTGATTATTATTTTTAAACCTAAATAGGGCTAGCTTAATTAAAAAAAAAAACATTATATTATATTATAATTTTAATTTTGATTTTAATTTTAAAGGGGTGACAGGCCAGATTATTGAGACCATTCTGTATACACAGACCGAAAACTACTCCCAGAAGTTGATAATATCAAATTCCGAATTTAAACCTAAGGAAATTCTTGTTTTCAGTCTGTGTATCCAGAACGCCTCTCTTTTAGCCAAAAGCTTATCCCTATCTCCACCTCTTGTTTTGCAAGTCGCCTTTTCAATAATAGTCCACCTTAAAGTGTCAGCTTTTTTATTGTGTTTCAGATTAAAATGCTGTATTAACGGAGTAGTCAATTTTCCTGCCTTAATGTTATTTATATGCTCACGGATTCTATCACGTGTTTCCCTAGAGGTGAGACCTGTATATTGGACTCCACACTCTGCACAAGTAAGCAAATACACCACATAAGTGGCTCTACAGTTCAGGCAAGAATAATGTCAGAATTTTTCTCCTGTCACTGTGCTCAAAAAGCCTTCTCCACTTTGGAGATAGCTACATGCTATGCACGACACATAGCTACATTTATACACTCGCTTAAACCTTAACCATGATGAATGGTCTGGTTTGGTAGAGTATAACTGTGTGGGAGCTATAATATTACCTAAGGTTTTCCCTCTCTTGAAAGCATATCTGCATCCCTGAGTAACTATGTCTTTAAGATCTATAAAATAAAGGTTAAATATGAGCGCAGGGTGATACACCAAACTCCTGAAAAGACCTAAAGGTCCCTAATATAGGCCAGAAAATAGTACTATAAAATAACAGAAAACAGGAGCGCTAAAAAGCTAAAGGTGTCTCTAAACGTGATTATAATAAAACCAGGTATATCCTGCAAATAAAGTGCTATCAAAAACAAAATCTAAATGAATTCAAAGTGCTATTCATTAATGGTGTGTATATACAGTAGAAAACGAAATACTTAATATTACAAGTTACAAAGGGTATCCCTTTAAACAGTACACTAGTGTTCTTAATATGTATAAGATACTGAGGTTGAAAGGAGAGACCAAATCTTACATTTAAAAAGGGACTATGCCAATTTAATATACTTCATAAAGCATAAAAGAACGATATTAGACAATATTCTTAAAATGGTATAAATGCATAAAACTAACGGACGTCTCCGTTAAAAATAAAAATAAAAATAAAAATAAAACTCAGGTTGCCACCACATAAAAATATATATAGAGGAAGATCCGTTATTGTGGGCCAATGGAGCTAATAACAGTTCAAGTTTGAAAGATATCAGGAGTAAATTCCACAGTTCATACTCTAAGTTAGCGATCAACCGCAGGCTTACCCCCACACTGTGTGTGTTCTGAAGTCTCTGTGTTCAAAGTTACCGCCGTAGCGGGGTGACGTCACCTTTATGGGCGCTGTCCTCGATCGGCCTCCTGATTGGTCCTTTGTCGGAGCGGCTTTAGAAGGTAACTGAAATTTCCGCTACCAAAGTATCTGCTCTTAAGTGTATAACAACACGCAAGATACCTTTGAAGGAGTGATGTGTGAAAAAATTAGCTCTGTCCAATCCTCAAACTGAGGAGCTCTGATTTTTCTCTGTGGAAAAGTTCCGTACAGTAGTACCCTTGTCGGATTCTGTCGACCTTGCTTGCCAATAATGTCAGTCTCTGCCGGTCCAGCTGACAATTGCAGATTCTTTGTTATATCAAGGGTAACGAATTCCAACAGCAATGCACACTCACAAGTGTAGCTCCAGCTTAGAATGTGAATAAATAACTATAATTGTGACTTCATCAACGCGTTTCTCCCTATACAGGGCTTTTTCAAGATGAGTTAGTCACAACATATGCACCTTTTTAAAGGTGTATCCCAAATTTCATTGGTCCAAAGTTAATTGGTGGTTTACTAAAGGTGGAATTTTATCTTGAATTGCAAAAAGAATATCTCTTCAATATTTAAGGTGGTATTGGCAAACCTGATTAGTGAGGCAACCAATCCTATGCAGTATATTTCATAATATTAAATAAATGATTTAATATAAGAAAAAAAGTATAAAAATTAAAAATAAATAAATATACTGAATTATTACTAAAATAATTTGTTAACCTAGTTTACTAGCAGCATAACTGTAATATGTCATGATTTGACACTTAAGTAAATACAATATACACGTATGATATAAAGATAAAAAGATAAAACAGATAAATATAGGGGGCTTAAAATTAGTAATATCTTAGTCTAACCGGTAACGGCAATAGCTAGTCTAATAAAAAAGGGGAGATATCCAACTCAGAGTTTAGACCTGCAGGATATAATGTGTCATACTTATATATAAATTCAGCCTCTTTCAGTTTTAAAATTTTTCCTATGTTCCCTCCTCTCCAATTTTGTTTAATATGCATTATCGCCCAATATTTTAAATCTTTTGTTTTCCCATTATGTGTATGTTTAAAATGTTTGTACAGATTAGTGTCTTCAACTCCTTTCTCAATGCATAAGAGATGTTCCCTTATTCTATCTCTTATCATTCTTTTAGTCTCTCCAAAATACACCAGATTACATGTGCATTTGATAACATAGACTACCCCTTTGGTTGAGCACCTGATACATTCCTTAATGATAATTTCATCTCCTGACTTGTGCAAATTTATAGTACTTCTTTTGTCGCTATGCTTGCACGCCTTGCAGGAGTAGCAGGGGAAAAAAACCGGATATCTTTTCTCCATCTAAATTCTTTTGTATGAAGCATCGTTTTTTATTTCCACTTCGAGCACTAGGTGCCAGAATGGATTTAAAATTTTTTGTTTTTTTAAAAATCATTCTGGGTTTGTCTGGAAGTGAACTTCCCAATATGGGGTCAGCTTTGAGTATGGACCAATGTTTATTTAAAATTTTCCTCATAATACCATGATCAATGTTATATTCCATAATAAATGGGACATTTATCTTTTCTGTATTTTCATTGGGGTGTTTTTGTTTATATGAAAGTAGTGCTTCTCTATCTGTCTCTCTTGCCCTATTTACAGCCCTATTTACAACCTCGTCATTATATCCCCTATCTTTAAATTTGTCAATTAGAGTTATAATTTGGTTCTCAAAATCTGATGGTCTGGAACAGTTCTTTTTTATTCTCAGGCTTTGGCCAACAGGGATATTATCCTTCCATTGTTGGAGGTGGCAACTATTAGCATGTATAAAATTGTTGGAGTCCACCTCCTTAAAATGTGTCTTTGTTTCCAAACTATTATTAATTGCCATAATTTCTAAGTCTAAAAAGACAACACTTTCTTTACTATAATCGAATGTAAAATGCATACCCATATTGTTGGCATTCATATCAGAAAACAAATTTACTAACTCTACTTCGGACCCCCGCCATATTATCAGGACATCATCTATGTACCGCTTATAGAGCACGAGGTTCGCACCATAGTCACTAACCTGGAAGAAAGACTCCTCCCAGCTGCCAACAAACAGGTTGGCGTAACTTGGTGCGAACCTCGTGCCCATAGCGGTACCCTCTATCTGTAGATAGAACTTATCGTTGTACATAAAATAATTATTTTTCAATATAAAAGTTATGCTCTTTAGTAGAAAATCCTTTTGCTCTGACTTCATGTCTGGATCAGTGTCTAGATATTTCTTAATAGCCTTAATTCCCTTCTCATGATCTATTATAGTGTATAATGATGTTATATCTCCAGTAACTAGGATGAGATTATCTTGCCAGTCTATCTGTTCTAAAATGTTGAGGACTTGCGTTGAGTCTTTTAGATATGAATCTAGTTTTTTGACAAATTTCTGTAAATAAGTATCAACGTACTGTGAAAGATTTGAGGATAATGCCCCTATGCCCGAAATGATCGGTCTACCCGGTGGTCGAGTCAGATTTTTATGTATCTTGGGAAGGAAGTAGAATACCGGGACCCTAGGATGACCAGGGTCCAGGAACTCCACCTCCTTCCCATTCAGTATTCCCACATTTTTTCCTTCTATTATTAATTTTTTAAGAGCAGCGGCAAACTTATTTGTGGGGTTTAAATCAAGACGTTTATATGTTTTATTGTCACCCAACAGTCTCATAGCTTCTAATTCATAATAGCTAGTGTCCATCACTACAATCCCGCCGCCCTTGTCGGCGGGCTTGATAGTGATCTCACGATTCTTTTGTAGTTTTTCTAAAATAAGTGTGTCTTTTTTGGTCATATTCTTTTTTAAAAATTTTGATGGCTGACTATTCTTTAGATCCCTTAAGGCCATTTGCTCAAAAGTCTCCATATAGTTTCCTTTTGCCGAGACTGGGTTAAACGTTGACTTTAATCTGAGGTTGGTGTGGACAAAATTATCTTGTTTTGTTTTGGCTCTATTGATTGAGGCTTTCTCAAGAGGACTTTTCATGTAGAAACGTTTTAAAGTGAGGTTTCTCACAATTTTTTTTATATTGATATGAGTATTAAATTTATTTAATCTGCTACTGGGTGCAAAAGAAAGGCCGTGACTGAGAATTCTTACCTCGTCGTCCTGTAGGGCAACACTACTAATGTTAAACACCCCATTTTTCTTCACCTCCCCCTTTTTGCTTCTTGTGCTGATCCTACTTCCTCTTGTCCCTCTAGAGGTCTTTTTTTGCTTTTGTTTGTCCATACATTTGTCTTCTTGCTTTCCACAAGTTCTTTTGAAGTGCCCTCCCTCAGAGGGCTCTTCCCTAAAAAAGAGGCCTCATTCTCTCTATGTCTTATTTCATCAGTTACATAATTGAGGGGGGTATACCTATTTCTCACTGGTGTTTCCCATTCATCTTTGTTGTCCCAAATGGGTCTATTAGTCCTATGTGGTACTGGTCTATTTTGATCTGAATAATTATTATAGTTGTTATTTCTTGCTCCCGAATAGTGTTCATTCTGTCTATCATATCTATTGGAATTCCTATAATCATAACTGTCTTTATAATATGTCCTATTATTATAGGAGTAGTCTGGTCTCCAAGATCTGTTATAATCCCTACTGTCTCTCTCGCTATTTCTATAGTTATTATGCCTCGGGAAATTACTATTATAATTATAGTTTCTATTTTCTTTTCTTTTATTATGGTTAACTACCGTCCATTCCTCTTTAGAGGTTTTGGATTCCATATTACTGGTGGCATTATCTGTGTCTAGATTTGGTTTCTTTGTGTCTCTATCCAGCTTTTTCCATTTGGTTTTTAAGATATCCTTATTCAATGTGTCTAGCCTTTCAATCATATCTTTTTGTTTATCTTTAAAGGCCATCGACTTTTTATCTTTCAGTTTATCTTTAATTTCTATTATATCTTTCTCTAGATCTACTAGAGTATCTTTTCTAGATTTCTTTAAGATTTCCATTAAATCTCCTGAAGCTTTAGATAGTACTTCCTCCCATTCTTTTTGGAAGATCTCTTTTAATGGAAAAGCACATGTTTTAGTTAGAATCAAACCTTTAGGGATTAGACCCTTTCCAATATATTTATTAAGGAAGACAATCTCAGTTTTTTGTTTTAATTCTTTAACTAAGAGTTTTTCCAGTTTAATCATAATGTCTTCCAGACTTTCAAATTCTTTAATACTCTCTATCTCATCTTCTTTATGTTCATGTAATTCTTTATATAGGTGATCCCTAAATTCAAAGATGTCTTCCATATTGGAAGGAGGAGACATCACTATGTGAGCTAATAATTTAAATAAATGTGATATTCAAATGAGTCGATTTTAGAAAAAACTCTTCTAGTAATTAATGTTATATTGTGAAAAATTACAATAAAGTGTGAAGTAAAATCCACTAAAAAATTCTATAAAATTATTTGAAAATTATTCTATGTGTTAGTTAATGGGTATAAATTAATATCACTACAAATCCTAAAACAGACACCCGCAGCTCATAAAAAGGGACCCAATAATAGATATATAAAATAAAGGTTAAATATGAGCGCAGGGTGATACACCAAACTCCTGAAAAGACCTAAAGGTCCCTAATATAGGCCAGAAAATAGTACTATAAAATAACAGAAAACAGGAGCGCTAAAAAGCTAAAGGTGTCTCTAAACGTGATTATAATAAAACCAGGTATATCCTGCAAATAAAGTGCTATCAAAAACAAAATCTAAATGAATTCAAAGTGCTATTCATTAATGGTGTGCATATACAGTAGAAAACGAAATACTTAATATTACAAGTTACAAAGGGTATCCCTTTAAACAGTACACTAGTGTTCTTAATATGTATAAGATACTGAGGTTGAAAGGAGAGACCAAATCTTACATTTAAAAAGGGACTATGCCAATTTAATATACTTCATAAAGCATAAAAGAACGATATTAGACAATATTCTTAAAATGGTATAAATGCATAAAACTAACGGACGTCTCCGTTAAAAATAAAAATAAAAATAAAAATAAAACTCAGGTTGCCACCACATAAAAATATATATAGAGGAAGATCCGTTATTGTGGGCCAATGGAGCTAATAACAGTTCAAGTTTGAAAGATATCAGGAGTAAATTCCACAGTTCATACTCTAAGTTAGCGATCAACCGCAGGCTTACCCCCACACTGTGTGTGTTCTGAAGTCTCTGTGTTCAAAGTTACCGCCGTAGCGGGGTGACGTCACCTTTATGGGCGCTGTCCTCGATCGGCCTCCTGATTGGTCCTTTGTCGGAGCGGCTTTAGAAGGTAACTGAAATTTCCGCTACCAAAGTATCTGCTCTTAAGTGTATAACAACACGCAAGATACCTTTGAAGGAGTGATGTGTGAAAAAATTAGCTCTGTCCAATCCTCAAACTGAGGAGCTCTGATTTTTCTCTGTGGAAAAGTTCCGTACAGTAGTACCCTTGTCGGATTCTGTCGACCTTGCTTGCCAATAATGTCAGTCTCTGCCGGTCCAGCTGACAATTGCAGATTCTTTGTTATATCAAGGGTAACGAATTCCAACAGCAATGCACACTCACAAGTGTAGCTCCAGCTTAGAATGTGAATAAATAACTATAATTGTGACTTCATCAACGCGTTTCTCCCTATACAGGGCTTTTTCAAGATGAGTTAGTCACAACATATGCACCTTTTTAAAGGTGTATCCCAAATTTCATTGGTCCAAAGTTAATTGGTGGTTTACTAAAGGTGGAATTTTATCTTGAATTGCAAAAAGAATATCTCTTCAATATTTAAGGTGGTATTGGCAAACCTGATTAGTGAGGCAACCAATCCTATGCAGTATATTTCATAATATTAAATAAATGATTTAATATAAGAAAAAAAGTATAAAAATTAAAAATAAATAAATATACTGAATTATTACTAAAATAATTTGTTAACCTAGTTTACTAGCAGCATAACTGTAATATGTCATGATTTGACACTTAAGTAAATACAATATACACGTATGATATAAAGATAAAAAGATAAAACAGATAAATATAGGGGGCTTAAAATTAGTAATATCTTAGTCTAACCGGTAACGGCAATAGCTAGTCTAATAAAAAAGGGGAGATATCCAACTCAGAGTTTAGACCTGCAGGATATAATGTGTCATACTTATATATAAATTCAGCCTCTTTCAGTTTTAAAATTTTTCCTATGTTCCCTCCTCTCCAATTTTGTTTAATATGCATTATCGCCCAATATTTTAAATCTTTTGTTTTCCCATTATGTGTATGTTTAAAATGTTTGTACAGATTAGTGTCTTCAACTCCTTTCTCAATGCATAAGAGATGTTCCCTTATTCTATCTCTTATCATTCTTTTAGTCTCTCCAAAATACACCAGATTACATGTGCATTTGATAACATAGACTACCCCTTTGGTTGAGCACCTGATACATTCCTTAATGATAATTTCATCTCCTGACTTGTGCAAATTTATAGTACTTCTTTTGTCGCTATGCTTGCACGCCTTGCAGGAGTAGCAGGGGAAAAAAACCGGATATCTTTTCTCCATCTAAATTCTTTTGTATGAAGCATCGTTTTTTATTTCCACTTCGAGCACTAGGTGCCAGAATGGATTTAAAATTTTTTGTTTTTTTAAAAATCATTCTGGGTTTGTCTGGAAGTGAACTTCCCAATATGGGGTCAGCTTTGAGTATGGACCAATGTTTATTTAAAATTTTCCTCATAATACCATGATCAATGTTATATTCCATAATAAATGGGACATTTATCTTTTCTGTATTTTCATTGGGGTGTTTTTGTTTATATGAAAGTAGTGCTTCTCTATCTGTCTCTCTTGCCCTATTTACAGCCCTATTTACAACCTCGTCATTATATCCCCTATCTTTAAATTTGTCAATTAGAGTTATAATTTGGTTCTCAAAATCTGATGGTCTGGAACAGTTCTTTTTTATTCTCAGGCTTTGGCCAACAGGGATATTATCCTTCCATTGTTGGAGGTGGCAACTATTAGCATGTATAAAATTGTTGGAGTCCACCTCCTTAAAATGTGTCTTTGTTTCCAAACTATTATTAATTGCCATAATTTCTAAGTCTAAAAAGACAACACTTTCTTTACTATAATCGAATGTAAAATGCATACCCATATTGTTGGCATTCATATCAGAAAACAAATTTACTAACTCTACTTCGGACCCCCGCCATATTATCAGGACATCATCTATGTACCGCTTATAGAGCACGAGGTTCGCACCATAGTCACTAACCTGGAAGAAAGACTCCTCCCAGCTGCCAACAAACAGGTTGGCGTAACTTGGTGCGAACCTCGTGCCCATAGCGGTACCCTCTATCTGTAGATAGAACTTATCGTTGTACATAAAATAATTATTTTTCAATATAAAAGTTATGCTCTTTAGTAGAAAATCCTTTTGCTCTGACTTCATGTCTGGATCAGTGTCTAGATATTTCTTAATAGCCTTAATTCCCTTCTCATGATCTATTATAGTGTATAATGATGTTATATCTCCAGTAACTAGGATGAGATTATCTTGCCAGTCTATCTGTTCTAAAATGTTGAGGACTTGCGTTGAGTCTTTTAGATATGAATCTAGTTTTTTGACAAATTTCTGTAAATAAGTATCAACGTACTGTGAAAGATTTGAGGATAATGCCCCTATGCCCGAAATGATCGGTCTACCCGGTGGTCGAGTCAGATTTTTATGTATCTTGGGAAGGAAGTAGAATACCGGGACCCTAGGATGACCAGGGTCCAGGAACTCCACCTCCTTCCCATTCAGTATTCCCACATTTTTTCCTTCTATTATTAATTTTTTAAGAGCAGCGGCAAACTTATTTGTGGGGTTTAAATCAAGACGTTTATATGTTTTATTGTCACCCAACAGTCTCATAGCTTCTAATTCATAATAGCTAGTGTCCATCACTACAATCCCGCCGCCCTTGTCGGCGGGCTTGATAGTGATCTCACGATTCTTTTGTAGTTTTTCTAAAATAAGTGTGTCTTTTTTGGTCATATTCTTTTTTAAAAATTTTGATGGCTGACTATTCTTTAGATCCCTTAAGGCCATTTGCTCAAAAGTCTCCATATAGTTTCCTTTTGCCGAGACTGGGTTAAACGTTGACTTTAATCTGAGGTTGGTGTGGACAAAATTATCTTGTTTTGTTTTGGCTCTATTGATTGAGGCTTTCTCAAGAGGACTTTTCATGTAGAAACGTTTTAAAGTGAGGTTTCTCACAATTTTTTTTATATTGATATGAGTATTAAATTTATTTAATCTGCTACTGGGTGCAAAAGAAAGGCCGTGACTGAGAATTCTTACCTCGTCGTCCTGTAGGGCAACACTACTAATGTTAAACACCCCATTTTTCTTCACCTCCCCCTTTTTGCTTCTTGTGCTGATCCTACTTCCTCTTGTCCCTCTAGAGGTCTTTTTTTGCTTTTGTTTGTCCATACATTTGTCTTCTTGCTTTCCACAAGTTCTTTTGAAGTGCCCTCCCTCAGAGGGCTCTTCCCTAAAAAAGAGGCCTCATTCTCTCTATGTCTTATTTCATCAGTTACATAATTGAGGGGGGTATACCTATTTCTCACTGGTGTTTCCCATTCATCTTTGTTGTCCCAAATGGGTCTATTAGTCCTATGTGGTACTGGTCTATTTTGATCTGAATAATTATTATAGTTGTTATTTCTTGCTCCCGAATAGTGTTCATTCTGTCTATCATATCTATTGGAATTCCTATAATCATAACTGTCTTTATAATATGTCCTATTATTATAGGAGTAGTCTGGTCTCCAAGATCTGTTATAATCCCTACTGTCTCTCTCGCTATTTCTATAGTTATTATGCCTCGGGAAATTACTATTATAATTATAGTTTCTATTTTCTTTTCTTTTATTATGGTTAACTACCGTCCATTCCTCTTTAGAGGTTTTGGATTCCATATTACTGGTGGCATTATCTGTGTCTAGATTTGGTTTCTTTGTGTCTCTATCCAGCTTTTTCCATTTGGTTTTTAAGATATCCTTATTCAATGTGTCTAGCCTTTCAATCATATCTTTTTGTTTATCTTTAAAGGCCATCGACTTTTTATCTTTCAGTTTATCTTTAATTTCTATTATATCTTTCTCTAGATCTACTAGAGTATCTTTTCTAGATTTCTTTAAGATTTCCATTAAATCTCCTGAAGCTTTAGATAGTACTTCCTCCCATTCTTTTTGGAAGATCTCTTTTAATGGAAAAGCACATGTTTTAGTTAGAATCAAACCTTTAGGGATTAGACCCTTTCCAATATATTTATTAAGGAAGACAATCTCAGTTTTTTGTTTTAATTCTTTAACTAAGAGTTTTTCCAGTTTAATCATAATGTCTTCCAGACTTTCAAATTCTTTAATACTCTCTATCTCATCTTCTTTATGTTCATGTAATTCTTTATATAGGTGATCCCTAAATTCAAAGATGTCTTCCATATTGGAAGGAGGAGACATCACTATGTGAGCTAATAATTTAAATAAATGTGATATTCAAATGAGTCGATTTTAGAAAAAACTCTTCTAGTAATTAATGTTATATTGTGAAAAATTACAATAAAGTGTGAAGTAAAATCCACTAAAAAATTCTATAAAATTATTTGAAAATTATTCTATGTGTTAGTTAATGGGTATAAATTAATATCACTACAAATCCTAAAACAGACACCCGCAGCTCATAAAAAGGGACCCAATAATAGATATATAAAATAAAGGTTAAATATGAGCGCAGGGTGATACACCAAACTCCTGAAAAGACCTAAAGGTCCCTAATATAGGCCAGAAAATAGTACTATAAAATAACAGAAAACAGGAGCGCTAAAAAGCTAAAGGTGTCTCTAAACGTGATTATAATAAAACCAGGTATATCCTGCAAATAAAGTGCTATCAAAAACAAAATCTAAATGAATTCAAAGTGCTATTCATTAATGGTGTGCATATACAGTAGAAAACGAAATACTTAATATTACAAGTTACAAAGGGTATCCCTTTAAACAGTACACTAGTGTTCTTAATATGTATAAGATACTGAGGTTGAAAGGAGAGACCAAATCTTACATTTAAAAAGGGACTATGCCAATTTAATATACTTCATAAAGCATAAAAGAACGATATTAGACAATATTCTTAAAATGGTATAAATGCATAAAACTAACGGACGTCTCCGTTAAAAATAAAAATAAAAATAAAAATAAAACTCAGGTTGCCACCACATAAAAATATATATAGAGGAAGATCCGTTATTGTGGGCCAATGGAGCTAATAACAGTTCAAGTTTGAAAGATATCAGGAGTAAATTCCACAGTTCATACTCTAAGTTAGCGATCAACCGCAGGCTTACCCCCACACTGTGTGTGTTCTGAAGTCTCTGTGTTCAAAGTTACCGCCGTAGCGGGGTGACGTCACCTTTATGGGCGCTGTCCTCGATCGGCCTCCTGATTGGTCCTTTGTCGGAGCGGCTTTAGAAGGTAACTGAAATTTCCGCTACCAAAGTATCTGCTCTTAAGTGTATAACAACACGCAAGATACCTTTGAAGGAGTGATGTGTGAAAAAATTAGCTCTGTCCAATCCTCAAACTGAGGAGCTCTGATTTTTCTCTGCGGAAAAGTTCCGTACAGTAGTACCCTTGTCGGATTCTGTCGACCTTGCTTGCCAATAATGTCAGTCTCTGCCGGTCCAGCTGACAATTGCAGATTCTTTGTTATATCAAGGGTAACGAATTCCAACAGCAATGCACACTCACAAGTGTAGCTCCAGCTTAGAATGTGAATAAATAACTATAATTGTGACTTCATCAACGCGTTTCTCCCTATACAGGGCTTTTTCAAGATGAGTTAGTCACAACATATGCACCTTTTTAAAGGTGTATCCCAAATTTCATTGGTCCAAAGTTAATTGGTGGTTTACTAAAGGTGGAATTTTATCTTGAATTGCAAAAAGAATATCTCTTCAATATTTAAGGTGGTATTGGCAAACCTGATTAGTGAGGCAACCAATCCTATGCAGTATATTTCATAATATTAAATAAATGATTTAATATAAGAAAAAAAGTATAAAAATGAAAAATAAATAAATATACTGAATTATTACTAAAATAATTTGTTAACCTAGTTTACTAGCAGCATAACTGTAATATGTCATGATTTGACACTTAAGTAAATACAATATACACGTATGATATAAAGATAAAAAGATAAAACAGATAAATATAGGGGGCTTAAAATTAGAAATATCTTAGTCTAACCGGTAACGGCAATAGCTAGTCTAATAAAAAAGGGGAGATATCCAACTCAGAGTTTAGACCTGCAGGATATAATGTGTCATACTTATATATAAATTCAGCCTCTTTCAGTTTTAAAATTTTTCCTATGTTCCCTCCTCTCCAATTTTGTTTAATATGCATTATCGCCCAATATTTTAAATCTTTTGTTTTCCCATTATGTGTATGTTTAAAATGTTTGTACAGATTAGTGTCTTCAACTCCTTTCTCAATGCATAAGAGATGTTCCCTTATTCTATCTCTTATCATTCTTTTAGTCTCTCCAAAATACACCAGATTACATGTGCATTTGATA
This sequence comes from Bombina bombina, assembly GCF_027579735.1. Classification (NCBI taxonomy): domain Eukaryota; kingdom Metazoa; phylum Chordata; class Amphibia; order Anura; family Bombinatoridae; genus Bombina; species Bombina bombina. The sequence continues at coordinate 850,324,084 of NC_069503.1, forward strand.
ACATAGACTACCCCTTTGGTTGAGCACCTGATACATTCCTTAATGATAATTTCATCTCCTGACTTGTGCAAATTTATAGTACTTCTTTTGTCGCTATGCTTGCACGCCTTGCAGGAGTAGCAGGGGAAAAAAACCGGATATCTTTTCTCCATCTAAATTCTTTTGTATGAAGCATTGTTTTTTATTTCCATTTCGAGCACTAGGTGCCAGAATGGATTTAAAATTTTTTGTTTTTTTAAAAATCATTCTGGGTTTGTCTGGAAGTGAACTTCCCAATATGGGGTCAGCTTTGAGTATGGACCAATGTTTATTTAAAATTTTCCTCATAATACCATGATCAATGTTATATTCCATAATAAATGGGACATTTATCTTTTCTGTATTTTCATTGGGGTGTTTTTGTTTATATGAAAGTAGTGCTTCTCTATCTGTCTCTCTTGCCCTATTTACAGCCCTATTTACAACCTCGTCATTATATCCCCTATCTTTAAATTTGTCAATTAGAGTTATAATTTGGTTCTCAAAATCTGAGGGTCTGGAACAGTTCTTTTTTATTCTCAGGCTTTGGCCAACAGGGATATTATCCTTCCATTGTTGGAGGTGGCAACTATTAGCATGTATAAAATTGTTGGAGTCCACCTCCTTAAAATGTGTCTTTGTTTCCAAACTATTATTAATTGCCATAATTTCTAAGTCTAAAAAGACAACACTTTCTTTACTATAATCGAATGTAAAATGCATACCCATATTGTTGGCATTCATATCAGAAAACAAATTTACTAACTCTACTTCGGACCCCCGCCATATTATCAGGACATCATCTATGTACCGCTTATAGAGCACGAGGTTCGCACCATAGTCACTAACCTGGAAGAAAGACTCTTCCCAGCTGCCAACAAACAGGTTGGCGTAACTTGGTGCGAACCTCGTGCCCATAGCGGTACCCTCTATCTGTAGATAGAACTTATCGTTGTACATAAAATAATTATTTTTCAATATAAAAGTTATGCTCTTTAGTAGAAAATCCTTTTGCTCTGACTTCATGTCTGGATCAGTGTCTAGATATTTCATAATAGCCTTAATTCCCTTCTCATGATCTATCATAGTGTATAATGATGTTATATCTCCAGTAACTAGGATGAGATTATCTTGCCAGTCTATCTGTTCTAAAATGTTGAGGACTTGCGTTGAGTCTTTTAGATATGAATCTAGTTTTTTGACAAATTTCTGTAAATAAGTATCAACGTACTGTGAAAGATTTGAGGATAATGCCCCTATGCCCGAAATGATCGGTCTACCCGGTGGTCGAGTCAGATTTTTATGTATCTTGGGAAGGAAGTAGAATACCGGGACCCTAGGATGACCAGGGTCCAGGAACTCCACCTCCTTCCCATTCAGTATTCCCACATTTTTTCCTTCTATTATTAATTTTTTAAGAGCAGCGGCAAACTTATTTGTGGGGTTTAAATCAAGACGTTTATATGTTTTATTGTCACCCAACAGTCTCATAGCTTCTAATTCGTAATAGCTAGTGTCCATCACTACAATCCCGCCGCCCTTGTCGGCGGGCTTGATAGTGATCTCATGATTCTTTTGTAGTTTTTCTAAAATAAGTGTGTCTTTTTTGGTCATATTCTTTTTTAAAAATTATGATGGCTGACTATTCTTTAGATCCCTTAAGGCCATTTGCTCAAAAGTCTCCAGATAGTTTCCTTTTGCAGAGACTGGGTTAAACGTTGACTTTAATCTGAGGTTGGTGTGGACAAAATTATCTTGTTTTGTTTTGGCTCTATTGATTGAGGCTTTCTCAAGAGGACTTTTCATGTAGAAACGTTTTAAAGTGAGGTTTCTCACAAATTTTTTTATATTGATATGAGTATTAAATTTATTTAATCTGCTACTGGGTGCAAAAGAAAGGCCGTGACTGAGAATTCTTACCTCGTCGTCCTGTAGGGCAACACTACTAATGTTAAACACCCCATTTTTCTTCACCTCCCCCTTTTTGCTTCTTGTGCTGATCCGACTTCCTCTTGTCCCTCTAGAGGTCTTTTTTTGCTTTTGTTTGTCCATACATTTGTCTTCTTGCTTTCCACAAGTTCTTTTGAAGTGCCCTCCCTCAGAGGGCTCTTCCCTAAAAAAGAGGCCTCATTCTCTCTATGTCTTATTTCATCAGTTACATAATTGAGGGGGGTATACCTATTTCTCACTGGTGTTTCCCATTCATCTTTGTTGTCCCAAATGGGTCTATTAGTCCTATGTGGTACTGGTCTATTTTGATCTGAATAATTATTATAGTTGTTATTTCTTGCTCCCGAATAGTGTTCATTCTGTCTATCATATCTATTGGAATTCCTATAATCATAACTGTCTTTATAATATGTCCTATTATTATAGGAGTAGTCTGGTCTCCAAGATCTATTATAATCCCTACTGTCTCTCTCGCTATTTCTATAGTTATTATGCCTCGGGAAATTACTATTATAATTATAGTTTCTATTTTCTTTTCTTTTATTATGGTTAACTACCGTCCATTCCTCTTTAGAGGTTTTGGATTCCATATTACTGGTGGCATTATCTGTGTCTAGATTTGGTTTCTTTGTGTCTCTATCCAGCTTTTTCCATTTGGTTTTTAAGATATCCTTATTCAATGTGTCTAGCCTTTCAATCATATCTTTTTGTTTATCTTTAAAGGCCATCGACTTTTTATCTTTCAGTTTATCTTTAATTTCTATTATATCTTTCTCTAGATCTACTAGAGTATCTTTTCTAGATTTCTTTAAGATTTCCATTAAATCTCCTGAAGCTTTAGATAGTACTTCCTCCCATTCTTTTTGGAAGATCTCTTTTAATGGAAAAGCACATGTTTTAGTTAGAATCAAACCTTTAGGGATTAGACCCTTTCCAATATATTTATTAAGGAAGACAATCTCAGTTTTTTGTTTTAATTCTTTAACTAAGAGTTTTTCCAGTTTAATCATAATGTCTTCCAGACTTTCAAATTCTTTAATACTCTCTATCTCATCTTCTTTATGTTCATGTAATTCTTTATATAGGTGATCCCTAAATTCAAAGATGTCTTCCATATGGGAAGGAGGTGGAGTTCCTGGACCCTGGTCATCCTAGGGTCCCGGTATTCTACTTCCTTCCCAAGATACATAAAAATCTGACTCGACCACCGGGTAGACCGATCATTTCGGGCATAGGGGCATTATCCTCAAATCTTTCACAGTACGTTGATACTTATTTACAGAAATTTGTCAAAAAACTAGATTCATATCTAAAAGACTCAACGCAAGTCCTCAACATTTTAGAACAGATAGACTGGCAAGATAATCTCATCCTAGTTACTGGAGATATAACATCATTATACACTAAAATAGATCATGAGAAGGGAATTAAGGCTATTAAGAAATATCTAGACACTGATCCAGACATGAAGTCAGAGCAAAAGGATTTTCTACTAAAGAGCATAACTTTTATATTGAAAAATAATTATTTTATGTACAACGATAAGTTCTATCTACAGATAGAGGGTACCGCTATGGGCACGAGGTTCGCACCAAGTTACGCCAACCTGTTTGTTGGCAGCTGGGAGGAGTCTTTCTTCCAGGTTAGTGACTATGGTGCGAACCTCGTGCTCTATAAGCGGTACATAGATGATGTCCTGATAATATGGCGGGGGTCCGAAGTAGAGTTAGTAAATTTGTTTTCTGATATGAATGCCAACAATATGGATATGCATTTTACATTCGATTATAGTAAAGAAAGTGTTGTCTTTTTAGACTTAGAAATTATGGCAATTAATAATAGTTTGGAAACAAAGACACATTTTAAGGAGGTGGACTCCAACAATTTTATACATGCTAATAGTTGCCACCTCCAACAATGGAAGGATAATATCCCTGTTGGCCAAAGCCTGAGAATAAAAAAGAACTGTTCCAGACCCTCAGATTTTGAGAACCAAATTATAACTCTAATTGACAAATTTAAAGATAGGGGATATAATGACGAGGTTGTAAATAGGGCTGTAAATAGGGCAAGAGAGACAGATAGAGAAGCACTACTTTCATATGAACAAAAACACCCCAATGAAAATACAGAAAAGATAAATGTCCCATTTATTATGGAATATAACATTGATCATGGTATTATGAGGAAAATTTTAAATAAACATTGGTCCATACTCAAAGCTGACCCCATATTGGGAAGTTCACTTCCAGACAAACCCAGAATGATTTTTAAAAAAACAAAAAAATTTAAATCCATTCTGGCACCTAGTGCTCGAAATGGAAATAAAAAACGATGCTTCATACAAAAGAATTTAGATGGAGAAAAGATATCCGTTTTTTTTCCCCTGCTACTCCTGCAAGGCGTGCAAGCATAGCGACAAAAGAAGTACTATAAATTTGCACAAGTCAGGAGATGAAATTATCATTAAGGAATGTATCAGGTGCTCAACCAAAGGGGTAGTCTATGTTATCAAATGCACATGTAATCTGGTGTATTTTGGAGAGACTAAAAGAATGATAAGAGATAGAATAAGGGAACATCTCTTATGCATTGAGAAAGGAGTTGAAGACACTAATCTGTACAAACATTTTAAACATACACATAATGGGAAAACAAAAGATTTAAAATATTGGGCGATAATGCATATTAAACAAAATTGGAGAGGAGGGAACATCGAAAAAATTTTAAAACTGAAAGAGGCTGAATTTATATATAAGTATGACACATTATATCCTGCAGGTCTAAACTCTGAGTTGGATATCTCCCCTTTTTTATTAGACTAGCTATTGCCGTTACCGGTTAGACTAAGATATTACTAATTTTAAGCCCCCTATATTTATCTGTTTTATCTTTTTATCTTTATATCATACGTGTATATTGTATTTACTTAAGTGTCAAATCATGACATATTACAGTTATGCTGCTAGTAAACTAGGTTAACAAATTATTTTAGTAATAATTCAGTATATTTATTTATTTTTCATTTTTATACTTTTTTTCTTATATTAAATCATTTATTTAATATTATGAAATATACTGCATAGGATTGGTTGCCTCACTAATCAGGTTTGCCAATACCACCTTAAATATTGAAGAGATATTCTTTTTGCAATTCAAGATAAAATTCCACCTTTAGTAAACCACCAATTAACTTTGGACCAATGAAATTTGGGATACACCTTTAAAAAGGTGCATATGTTGTGACTAACTCATCTTGAAAAAGCCCTGTATAGGGAGAAACGCGTTGATGAAGTCACAATTATAGTTATTTATTCACATTCTAAGCTGGAGCTACACTTGTGAGTGTGCATTGCTGTTGGAATTCGTTACCCTTGATATAACAAAGAATCTGCAATTGTCAGCTGGACCGGCAGAGACTGACATTATTGGCAAGCAAGGTCGACAGAATCCGACAAGGGTACTACTGTACGGAACTTTTCCGCAGAGAAAAATCAGAGCTCCTCAGTTTGAGGATTGGACAGAGCTAATTTTTTCACACATCACTCCTTCAAAGGTATCTTGCGTGTTGTTATACACTTAAGAGCAGATACTTTGGTAGCGGAAATTTCAGTTACCTTCTAAAGCCGCTCCGACAAAGGACCAATCTGGAGGCCGATCGAGGACAGCGCCCATAAAGGTGACGTCACCCCGCTACGGCGGTAACTTTGAACACAGAGACTTCAGAACACACACAGTGTGGGGGTAAGCCTGCGGTTGATCGCTAACTTAGAGTATGAACTGTGGAATTTACTCCTGATATCTTTCAAACTTGAACTGTTATTAGCTCCATTGGCCCACAATAACGGATCTTCCTCTATATATATTTTTATGTGGTGGCAACCTGAGTTTTATTTTTATTTTTATTTTTATTTTTAATGGAGACGTCCGTTAGTTTTATGCATTTATACCATTTTAAGAATATTGTCTAATATCGTTCTTTTATGCTTTATGAAGTATATTAAATTGGCATAGTCCCTTTTTAAATGTAAGATTTGGTCTCTCCTTTCAACCTCAGTATCTTATACATATTAAGAACACTAGTGTACTGTTTAAAGGGATACCCTTTGTAACTTGTAATATTAAGTATTTCGTTTTCTACTGTATATACACACCATTAATGAATAGCACTTTGAATTCATTTAGATTTTGTTTTTGATAGCACTTTATTTGCAGGATATACCTGGTTTTATTATAATCACGTTTAGAGACACCTTTAGCTTTTTAGCGCTCCTGTTTTCTGTTATTTTATAGTACTATTTTCTGGCCTATATTAGGGACCTTTAGGTCTTTTCAGGAGTTTGGTGTATCACCCTGCGCTCATATTTAACCTTTATTTTATATATCTATTATTGGGTCCCTTTTTATGAGCTGCGGGTGTCTGTTTTAGGATTTGTAGTGATATTAATTTATACCCATTAACTAACACATAGAATAATTTTCAAATAATTTTATAGAATTTTTTAGTGGATTTTACTTCACACTTTATTGTAATTTTTCACAATATAACATTAATTACTAGAAGAGTTTTTTCTAAAATCGACTCATTTGAATATCACATTTATTTAAATTATTAGCTCACATAGTGATGTCTCCTCCTTCCAATATGGAAGACATCTTTGAATTTAGGGATCACCTATATAAAGAATTACATGAACATAAAGAAGATGAGATAGAGAGTATTAAAGAATTTGAAAGTCTGGAAGACATTATGATTAAACTGGAAAAACTCTTAGTTAAAGAATTAAAACAAAAAACTGAGATTGTCTTCCTTAATAAATATATTGGAAAGGGTCTAATCCCTAAAGGTTTGATTCTAACTAAAACATGTGCTTTTCCATTAAAAGAGATCTTCCAAAAAGAATGGGAGGAAGTACTATCTAAAGCTTCAGGAGATTTAATGGAAATCTTAAAGAAATCTAGAAAAGATACTCTAGTAGATCTAGAGAAAGATATAATAGAAATTAAAGATAAACTGAAAGATAAAAAGTCGATGGCCTTTAAAGATAAACAAAAAGATATGATTGAAAGGCTAGACACATTGAATAAGGATATCTTAAAAACCAAATGGAAAAAGCTGGATAGAGACACAAAGAAACCAAATCTAGACACAGATAATGCCACCAGTAATATGGAATCCAAAACCTCTAAAGAGGAATGGACGGTAGTTAACCATAATAAAAGAAAAGAAAATAGAAACTATAATTATAATAGTAATTTCCCGAGGCATAATAACTATAGAAATAGCGAGAGAGACAGTAGGGATTATAATAGATCTTGGAGACCAGACTACTCCTATAATAATAGGACATATTATAAAGACAGTTATGATTATAGGAATTCCAATAGATATGATAGACAGAATGAACACTATTCGGGAGCAAGAAATAACAACTATAATAATTATTCAGATCAAAATAGACCAGTACCACATAGGACTAATAGATCCATTTGGGACAACAAAGATGAATGGGAAACACCAGTGAGAAATAGGTATACCCCCCTCAATTATGTAACTGATGAAATAAGACGTAGAGAGAATGAGGCCTCTTTTTTAGGGAAGAGCCCTCTGAGGGAGGGCACTTCAAAAGAACTTGTGGAAAGCAAGAAGACAAATGTATGGACAAACAAAAAGCAAAAAAAGACCTCTAGAGGGACAAGAGGAAGTAGGATCAGCACAAGAAGCAAAAAGGGGGAGGTGAAGAAAAATGGGGTGTTTAACATTAGTAGTGTTGCCCTACAGGACGACGAGGTAAGAATTCTCAGTCACCGCCTTTCTTTTGCACCCAGTAGCAGATTAAATAAATTTAATACTCATATCAATATAAAAAAAATTGTGAGAAACCTCACTTTAAAACGTTTCTACATGAAAAGTCCTCTTGAGAAAGCCTCAATCAATAGAGCCAAAACAAAACAAGATAATTTTGTCCACACCAACCTCAGATTAAAGTCAACGTTTAACCCAGTCTCGGCAAAAGGAAACTATCTGGAGACTTTTGAGCAAATGGCCTTAAGGGATCTAAAGAATAGTCAGCCATCAAAATTTTTAAAAAAGAATATGACCAAAAAAGACACACTTATTTTAGAAAAACTACAAAAGAATCGTGAGATCACTATCAAGCCCGCCGACAAGGGCGGCGGGATTGTAGTGATGGACACTAGCTATTACGAATTAGAAGCTATGAGACTGTTGGGTGACAATAAAACATATAAACGTCTTGATTTAAACCCCACAAATAAGTTTGCAGCTGCTCTTAAAAAATTAATAATAGAAGGAAAAAATGTGGGAATACTGAATGGGAAGGAGGTGGAGTTCCTGGACCCTGGTCATCCTAGGGTCCCGGTATTCTACTTCCTTCCCAAGATACATAAAAATCTGACTCGACCACCGGGTAGACCGATCATTTCGGGCATAGGGGCATTATCCTCAAATCTTTCACAGTACGTTGATACTTATTTACAGAAATTTGTCAAAAAACTAGATTCATATCTAAAAGACTCAACGCAAGTCCTCAACATTTTAGAACAGATAGACTGGCAAGATAATCTCATCCTAGTTACTGGAGATATAACATCATTATACACTATAATAGATCATGAGAAGGGAATTAAGGCTATTAAGAAATATCTAGACACTGATCCAGACATGAAGTCAGAGCAAAAGGATTTTCTACTAAAGAGCATAACTTTTATATTGAAAAATAATTATTTTATGTACAACGATAAGTTCTATCTACAGATAGAGGGTACCGCTATGGGCACGAGGTTCGCACCAAGTTACGCCAACCTGTTTGTTGGCAGCTGGGAGGAGTCTTTCTTCCAGGTTAGTGACTATGGTGCGAACCTCGTGCTCTATAAGCGGTACATAGATGATGTCCTGATAATATGGCGGGGGTCCGAAGTAGAGTTAGTAAATTTGTTTTCTGATATGAATGCCAACAATATGGGTATGCATTTTACATTCGATTATAGTAAAGAAAGTGTTGTCTTTTTAGACTTAGAAATTATGGCAATTAATTATAGTTTGGAAACAAAGACACATTTTAAGGAGGTGGACTCCAACAATTTTATACATGCTAATAGTTGCCACCTCCAACAATGGAAGGATAATATCCCTGTTGGCCAAAGCCTGAGAATAAAAAAGAACTGTTCCAGACCCTCAGATTTTGAGAACCAAATTATAACTCTAATTGACAAATTTAAAGATAGGGGATATAATGACGAGGTTGTAAATAGGGCTGTAAATAGGGCAAGAGAGACAGATAGAGAAGCACTACTTTCATATAAACAAAAACACCCCAATGAAAATACAGAAAAGATAAATGTCCCATTTATTATGGAATATAACATTGATCATGGTATTATGAGGAAAATTTTAAATAAACATTGGTCCATACTCAAAGCTGACCCCATATTGGGAAGTTCACTTCCAGACAAACCCAGAATGATTTTTAAAAAAACAAAAAAATTTAAATCCATTCTGGCACCTAGTGCTCGAAATGGAAATAAAAAACGATGCTTCATACAAAAGAATTTAGATGGAGAAAAGATATCCGGTTTTTTTCCCCTGCTACTCCTGCAAGGCGTGCAAGCATAGCGACAAAAGAAGTACTATAAATTTGCACAAGTCAGGAGATGAAATTATCATTAAGGAATGTATCAGGTGCTCAACCAAAGGGGTAGTCTATGTTATCAAATGCACATGTAATCTGGTGTATTTTGGAGAGACTAAAAGAATGATAAGAGATAGAATAAGGGAACATCTCTTATGCATTGAGAAAGGAGTTGAAGACACTAATCTGTACAAACATTTTAAACATACACATAATGGGAAAACAAAAGATTTAAAATATTGGGCGATAATGCATATTAAACAAAATTGGAGAGGAGGGAACATCGAAAAAATTTTAAAACTGAAAGAGGCTGAATTTATATATAAGTATGACACATTATATCCTGCAGGTCTAAACTCTGAGTTGGATATCTCCCCTTTTTTATTAGACTAGCTATTGCCGTTACCGGTTAGACTAAGATATTACTAATTTTAAGCCCCCTATATTTATCTGTTTTATCTTTTTATCTTTATATCATACGTGTATATTGTATTTACTTAAGTGTCAAATCATGACATATTACAGTTATGCTGCTAGTAAACTAGGTTAACAAATTATTTTAGTAATAATTCAGTATATTTATTTATTTTTCATTTTTATACTTTTTTTCTTATATTAAATCATTTATTATTAATTTTTTCACACATCACTCCTTCAAAGGTATCTTGCGTGTTGTTATACACTTAAGAGCAGATACTTTGGTAGCGGAAATTTCAGTTACCTTCTAAAGCCGCTCCGACAAAGGACCAATCAGGAGGCCGATCGAGGACAGCGCCCATAAAGGTGACGTCACCCCGCTACGGCGGTAACTTTGAACACAGAGACTTCAGAACACACACAGTGTGGGGGTAAGCCTGCGGTTGATCGCTAACTTAGAGTATGAACTGTGGAATTTACTCCTGATATCTTTCAAACTTGAACTGTTATTAGCTCCATTGGCCCACAATAACGGATCTTCCTCTATATATATTTTTATGTGGTGGCAACCTGAGTTTTATTTTTATTTTTATTTTTAACGGAGACGTCCGTTAGTTTTATGCATTTATACCATTTTAAGAATATTGTCTAATATCGTTCTTTTATGCTTTATGAAGTATATTAAATTGGCATAGTCCCTTTTTAAATGTAAGATTTGGTCTCTCCTTTCAACCTCAGTATCTTATACATATTAAGAACACTAGTGTACTGTTTAAAGGGATACCCTTTGTAACTTGTAATATTAAGTATTTCGTTTTCTACTGTATATACACACCATTAATGAATAGCACTTTGAATTCATTTAGATTTTGTTTTTGATAGCACTTTATTTGCAGGATATACCTGGTTTTATTATAATCACGTTTAGAGACACCTTTAGCTTTTTAGCGCTCCTGTTTTCTGTTATTTTATATGTCTTTAAGATCATCATGTCATAAGATCAAATGTTTCCGTATGATATTGCAAACCTGATGGTACTGATTGCTATATCTGGTGATAAAAGAAACACCCTTTGAGACATCTTGTTTTGTTGTTTTTTCTGTTCTTAGAAACTCTGACCTATTTCTCTTAGCTATGTCCATCCTAGTAAGGGACACCTCCTTTCTATTATACCCTCTCTGGCATAGACGATTTTCTAGATCTATCGCTTGTTCATCATATTCCTCTTGTGTAGTACAATTTTGTCTAAGACGTATAAACTGCCCTTTTGTGACTGACTTGAAAACTCTCCTAGGGTGATTGCTTCTTGCGTGAAGCAATGTGTTCCTAAAAATGAGTTTCCTGTACACCTTTGTGTACACTTTACTGCCTTTACTCATAAGAGTCACATCCAAATAGTTTAGTTGGATTGCATTAAACTCAAAAGTGAATTTTATTCCTACAGTATTGTCATTAAGGTACATTAGAAACTCTCTGGCTTCAATTTCATTGCCCTCCCAGATGATCAAAAGATCATCTATGTATCTTCTATAGTGCTTAGTACATGGACCCCTATACGTGGTAATGAATCTTGGTTTGTCTTTATCCCTCGAGTCAGACTCCTTCGTTTTGTATCTAAGTAAATCCTCCCTTGTTTTTTGTTGCACACACTCTCTAGCCTTGTTCAAAGCATTCTCATTGTAACCTCTCTGTTTTAATCTTTCTGTTATGATTGCACATTGTTTAACATAGTCTTCATTATTAGAGCAAATTCTCTTAGCCCTAATAAATTCACCTTTAGGGATACCTCTCAGAACATGTCTCGGATGGCATGAATTATATTGTAATGTGGTGTTTCCAGCTGTTGGCTTTCTGTAAAGTGTGGTTACTATTGCTTCATGTTCCACATCAGCTTGTAATTTAAGATCCAAAAAATGTATGGATTCTGAATTTTACTCTCCCACAAATTTTAGGCCACAATCATTCTGGTTAAGATAATAACAGAAGCCTTCTGCTTCCATTGTATCACCACCAAAAATAAAGAGCAAATTGTCTATATATCTAAAAAAGTGTACAACCCTTTCCTTATAGGGGTTTCTCTCTCCAAATACATGGAACAGCTCCCACCAACCCATAAAAAGGTTGGTGTACGATGGGGCAAACAATTTCTTTTATTGAGTGCTTCCATCAGCTGCTTTTTATGCTGTTATGTTTTTACCCTTATTACAATAAAGTGAAGTTTTTTTACACTTCGTGGAGTCTCTTTGCGCTTTGAGGCGCTCAACTGTCTTTGGATTTATATATATATATATATATATATATATATATATATATATATAAAACACAGGAATGGACCGCACTCACAGACTGGACTGGGTACACATCCTAAGCCATAGCAAACTCCACAGCCCTGAACACTGACAGACAGCTGCAAGGCTCCCAGCAACCCAGGCAGTTAACCCCAGAGCAGATTCACACTAATGTTTAAAAGCAAAACTGGGGGAAGTCAGTTACATTTGGCACCAAAGGATCAAGCCCAGGACCACGACAAGGTCTCCCCCACAGATATATATAGAATATGTATTTACAATAAAAATTACATTTTCCGGTATGTGATGAACACTGGAATGTAAAATATGTACAGTAAATAACCAGTAAAAACACATAAATTAAAAAAATAACGTGTAGACACACACATACAGTATCCTACAAAAGTGAGTACACCCCTCACATTTTTTTTTTTTCAAAAATAGTTTTATTTTGCAAAGAATTATACACTGTGCATGTATATTCAGCAGAATTACAGAATAGTATGAATTTACATCTGTGTAGGCTGCACATACGCGATACAGTTAACAAATATACAAACAATATATAGAAACATTGAAAACAAATAAATAACACATGAAACAAACACATTGTACTTCCTGATGCAATGATTTAGTCTTACAAATAAGAAAAGTGTATTTTCTCCGCTAATAACCCCGTTACTTAGTTGTCAAAGTTATTTATTGTGACATTTCAATGTATCGCCCCAATGCCCATATATTCCTCATCATCCACTACTGTACTAGGTTCCATTCCCTCTGCCAATGTCCCAGGCCAAATGTCTTTACACCCTGTCATTTATAAGCGTTATATTGTACCCAAAGTGCTGTAGTCGGAACTATGGAGCTTTTCCAATTCCTGGCTATCAATATCTTAATACTATTACTTGCAATATTAAATAATTTAACCTGCTCTAAGGTAATATTTTTGGGGACGATATGGAATAACCAGAGGGATGGGTCTAACGGTAGAGTTTTATCTAATAACTTTGATGTTTCCTTTGAAATGGTCTCCCACACTGGGGTTATCTTAGGGCACAGCCACCAAATGTGTGCCACATGGCCAGTGTAGTTATTACTTTAACTTTAATCGGAACAGCCAATAGAATGCAAGCTCAATCTGATTGGCTGATTGGATCAGACAATCCGATTGAATTTAAATCTGATTGGCTGATTCAATCAGCCAATCAGATTTTTCCTACCTTAATTCTGATTGGCTGATAGAATCCTATCAGCCAATCGGAATTCGAGGGACGCCATCTTGGATGACGTCATTTAAAGGAACCTTCATTCAGCGAGTAGGCTTCGGTAGAAGAGGATGGATCCGCGTCGGCTGGAAGAAGATGGCTCCGCTCGGCTCCGGATGGATGAAGATAGAAGATGCCGCTTGGATGAAGATGTTTACCGGTCCGGATGTCCTCTTCTGCCCGAATATGATGAAGACTTCTGCCACTTCGGATGCCCTCTTTTGGTCCATCGGATGAAGACTTCGGCCCGGTTGGGTGAAGACGACTCAAGGTAGGGAGATCTTCAGGGAGGTAGTGTTAGGTTTATTTAAGGGGGGTTTGGGTTAGAGTAGGGGTATGTGTGTGATGGGTTGTAATGTTGGGGGGTGGTATTGTGTTTTTTTACAGACAAAAGAGCAGATTTCTTTGGGGCATGCCCCGCAAAAAGCCCTTTTAAGGGCTGGTAAGGTAATAGAGCTGTTAACTTTTTTTAATTTAGATTAGGGTAGGGTATTTTTTTATTTTGGGGGGCTTTGTTATTTTATTAGGGGGCTTAGAGTAGGTGTAATTAGCTTAAAATTCTTGTAATCTTTTTTATTTTTTGTAATTTAGTGGTTTTTTTTGTAATTTAACTTAGTTTATTTAATTGTAGGTACTTGTAGTTAATTGATTTAATTAATTTATTGATAGTGTAGTGTTAGGTTTAATTGTAACTTAGCTTAGGATTTATTTTACAGGTAATTTGTAATTATTTTAACTAGGTAGCTATTAAATAGTAAATAACTATTTAATAGCTATTGTACCTAGTTAAAATAAATACAAAGTTGCCTGTAAAATAAATATAAATTCTAAAATAGCTACAATATAATTATTCGTTATATTGTAGCTATATTAGGGTTTATTTTACAGTTAAGTATTTAGCTTTAAATAGAAATACTTTATTTAATAAGAGTTAATTTATTTTGTTAGAATAAAATTATATTTAACTTAGGGGGTGTTAGGGTTAGACTTAGCTTTAGGGGTTAATACATTTATTAGAGTAGCGGCGAGGTCCGGTCGGCAGATTAGGGGTTAATACTTGAAGTTAGGTGTCGGTGATGTTAGGGAGGGAAGATTAGGGGTTAATACTATTTATTATAGGGTTTTTGAGGTGGGAGTGAGGCGGTTTAGGGGTTAAAACTTTTTTAGAGTAGCGGCGAGCTCCGGTCGGCAGATTAGGGGTTAATAAGTGTAGGTAGGTAGCGGCGACGTTGGGGGGGGCAGATTAGGGGTTAATAAATAATATGTAGGTGTCGGCGATGTTAGGGGCAGCAGATTAGGGGTTTATAGGTATAATGTAGGTGGCGGTGGTGCGCGGTCGGCAGATTAGGGGTTAAAAAAATGTATTAGAGTGGCGGTGATGTGGGGGGACCTCGGTTTAGGGGTACATAGGTAGTTTATGGGTGTTAGTGTACTTTATAGCACAGTAGTTAAGAGCTTTATAAACCGGTGTTAGCCCAGAAAGCTCTTAACTAATGACTTTTTCCTGCGGATGGAGTCTTGTCGGTAAAGGCTCTACCGCTCACTTCAGCCAAGACTCTAAATACCGGCATTAGGAAGATCCCATTGAAAAGATAGGATACGCAATTGGCGTAAGGTGATCTGCGGTATGGAAAAGTCGTGGCTTGGAAGTAAGCATTAGACCCTTTCCTGGCTGACTCTAAATACCAGCGGGCGGTAAAAAGTAGAGTTAAGAGCCCTTAACGCTGCTTTTGACGGCTAATGCAGAACTCTAAATCTAGGCGTTAGTTTGTAAGGATGTAAGAAATGTGCATGGGAGGGCTATGGGTAGTGTCTGTATTATATACTGTATCTTCGGGAGAATGCTCATCTGAAAGGCGTTGATCCTACCTGTCCAGGACAGGGGTTTCCTACTCATGGAGGACAAAGTGGTTATAATGGTCGACTGGAGAGGCAAGAAATTTGTCTCGAAGATTTGGTTAATCTTTGGAGTCAGGAATATTCCCAAATACTTAAATTTACTGTTTTGCCATCTAAATGTGTATACCTGTTGAATAGGTTGTAGGTCCCTGTTTGGAATGTTAATGTTTAAGATTTCTGATTTACTTTGATTGATAAGGAAGTTTGAAATCCTTTCAAATTCATCTGTTTTAATATGCTTGGGATGGAGTGCGTAGGATTCGTTAGGAGAAAGAGCACACCATCTGCATATAATAGAAGCTTATGTTGATGTTCCTTAACCTGTACTCCTATGATGTCTACTGTGGATCTAATCTTTAGTGCCAAAAGTTCAATTACACATGCAAATAAAAGCAGGGGGCAGGGGACATCCCTGCCTGGTTGCATTAGATATCCTAAAGGGGGCTGACAGGGATCCATTCATGCGAACTCTGGCCATCGGGGATGAGTACATGGCAAATACTCTATCTACAAAGGTTTCACCTAGGCCCATTTGTAGGAGGAACACCCGAAGGAAATGCCAGCTGACTCGGTCAAACGCCTTTTCAGCATCGGTGAACACCACTACTGTAGGGATACAGTAGCGGTTTACATAATCAATTAGGTTGATGGCCCGTACAGTATTGTCTTTAGCTTCTCTTGTAGGTACGAAGCCCACTTTATCAGCATGAATTAAATCTGGAAGTAAGGCGTTCAACCGGGTTGCCAACAGTTTGGCATATATTTTCACATCAGTGTTCAGTAGAGAAATTGGTCTATAATTCTCAACCCTCGAGTGGTCCTTACTCTCTTTTGGGATAAATGAGATGTGTGCAGTTAAGGAGCTACTGAGTAACGGATTAGTACAAGAAATGGAGTTGAATAGGGTTAATAGGTGTGGGCAAGTATCTTACTATATTTTTTATAGTAGTAATTAGTAAAGCTGTCAGGGCCTGGGGCTTTCCCTAGGGGTTAGTCCTTTATGACCGAAAGAAGTTCTTTCATAGTGAAGGGAGAATTAAGGGATTCTTCTTGTGCCTGGGTGACCGTGGGTATAGCTAAGTCTTTAAGGACGGATTCTATAAGGGCAGCATTAGATGGGTCCGTTTGAGTGGTATCTGGGAGTTATAGAGGGATTCATAATATATGCGAAATGCCTCTGATATATTGGAGGTGGAGTAGGCCATGTCTTTCCCTGATCTACTAATGGATAAAATATATGACTGGTTAGTTTGCCATCTCAGTTTGCGGGCCAGTAGTCTACTACACCTATTGTCACCGTCATAATAAGTTTGCTGTAGTTTGAGTGCGAGTTGTTTACAGTCTTTATCTAGTAATGTAGTAACAATTTCTCTTAACGTCTGTAGGTCCTTTTTCAGGGTTTCATCTGTCGGTGATAATTTGAGTTTCTCTTCAACCATAGTCATAGTAGTGCATTGCGTTGTTGTTTGTGTTTATGAGACTGCATACTGATAAGATCCCCCCTGATTGGGCTTTTATGGGCCTCCCAGATAAGTCTAAAGTCAGGTATAGAGGATACATTTAAGTGAAAATATTCCGTAAGGCAGGTCTCAATCTTTTCTAGATACAATTGGTGGTCTAGTAGATTGTTGTCTAATTTCCATACAAACATGGAGTGTGGTGCTGAAGGCCACTCGATGGAGCAAGTCACCATTGAGTGATCCATCCATCCTGTGGGGGTTATTGCTGACCTAACTGCCAGTGATAAACAGGACACGTCCAAAAAAATGTAATTGATGCTGGAGAAACGAGAGTGGGGGAAGGAAAAGAATGTGTATTGGTGGTCTACCATGTGTTGTAACCTCCAGACATCATGTATCGCTAAGTCTTTAATGTGTTGCTTAACTCTATACAGAACTCTATTTGGCATTGAGGAAAGCCCTGTGGAGGTGTCCAGAGCAGTGTCAAGGGAAACATTAAGGTCCCCCCCCCCCAGTATTAGCATACCCCTTTTGATCTCCAATATGGCATCAGAAAGGCGTTTGAAGAAGTAGTCTTGTTGGGTATTAGGGTCATATACGCAGACCAGTGTGACTATTGTATTGTATAGTTTACCAACTAAGATCAAATACCTGCCCTCTCGATCGCGTGCTGAACTAAATAAGGAAAAGGGGATACTCTGTTTGATTAGAATACCCACCCCATTAGTTTTACTGTGATTAGATGCGTAGAATGCCTCACCGAATTTATACCTAAATGTTTTGGGCTCCTTCTTGTGGAGGAAGTGAGTTTCCTGTACTAGGATTATATCCCCTCACCCCTCACATTTTTATAAATATTTTATTATATCTTTTCATGTGACAACACTGAAGAAATGACACTTTGCTACAATGTAAAGTATGAGTGTACAGCCTGCATAACAGTGTAAATTTGCTGTCCGCTCAAAATAACTCAACACACAGCCATTAAAGTCTAAACCGTTGGCAACAAAAGTGAGTACACCCCTAATTGGAATTGTCAATATTGGGCCCAAAGTGTCAATATTTTGTGTTGCCACCATTATTTTCCAGCACTGCCTTAACACTCTTGGGCATGGAGTTCACCAGACTTCTCAGGTTGCCACTGGAGTCCTCTTCCACTCCTCCATGACAACATCATGGACCTGGTGGATGTTAGAGACCTTGCACTCCCCCACCTTCCATTTGAGGATGTCCCACAGATGCTCAATAGGGTTTAGGTCTAGAGACATGCTTGGCCAGTCCATCCCCTTTTCCCTCAGCTTCTTTAGCAAGGCAGTGGTAATCGTAGAGGTGTGTTTGGGGTTGTTATCATGTTGGTATACTGCCCTGCAGCCCAGTCTCCAAAGGGAGGGGATCATGCTCTGCTTCAGTATGTTACAGTACATATACTGAGAGAAGAGAGTTGGAACCTAATTATAATAATAGAATGTATAATATTACTACTTGAGTGTTATGCAATATTATAAATGTAATATGTCAATTTTTATTATTCAACACTCAAGGAGCAGTGCGTAAGCATATAAGATACAATATAGTATAGTTTGTGACTACCCTTGCTGAATAAGCAGGTTAGTAACCCAAAAAAAGGGGATGCTTATATACACTGGGATAATATCATTATAAGTTATGAATTATAGGTTACTGTGACGTCAAGAACAAGAATATTATTGTGTATAAAATATAACCTTTATTAGTATCTTTTAAAAAGACAGCTTTTGTGGATGGTGATGCTGCCCTCGAAAATTAAAAACACTCTCACTGTGTTAGTTGAATTAACAGCTTATGCTCTTAATTTAAGAAAATTGTAACTGATCTTAGTATAGCTAATAGCAGTCGATTTCAGAAGAGCAGTGTACTAAAGAGTCATACTTTATCACAAAATCCTCTTTGGTATTTATTGGCTCTTTAATAGTACCCAAATTATTGTGCCCATCTATATAGAAATCTATATTTTATTAATAGATATATGCTTAAGCTCAGTAAATACCTGCTTGTAATATAACAATCTAAAACTTCTGATATATTGAGGTATCACCAATCTATTGTGCACCTATGGAGGTAACAGCCTGTACCAAACCCATAAAGTTTTTAAATTACTAATCCAGGTAGTTTATTTGACCACACACTGTGGTGGATAAATCATGGAATAGTGTGATGACTAAATAAATTGTGTTTTAATGTGGCTGATTTTGTCCTTTGAATATCTCTGGTTATGGTGATAATGCTTGTAATACTTGATAAATAATTACTAGGCAGGTATTATCAATACTGCTGGGTATACAAAGAATAGCCTTCTCATGTATATTCAAGTTAATCCGTTTTTTGTTACAAATCTTAATCTATTATATTTAAAGCTTATAAAATTATTACTGCCCCCTAGATTGTATTGTTCCACCAAATAAAGGGCTGGTGAATTGTAGCTTGTAATATAAGATTAATGAAAAAATATATATAGAGCGTTATATAGCTTAGTTAAGTCTAAGCTCTAGTTAGAGGCAAGTTCTTTGTTTCGTGTATGTTAGCTAGTGCTAACTGTTATTAATATTATAATACCTCCTAAGGCTGTAACACAAATCAACTTAGAGATAAAGAGAACCTATCTCTCTATTGCACAGTACCAACCACCGGACCGAAGCTAGATTGTTATGCTATGTTTGGCTAAACTCGGTTTAAGTATTCAGCGTAAATACATATATCTGGCATAAAAGCCTATTCAGAGCTAAAGCGACTAAGTCTTGTATTAATATTATTAATTAAGCATGCTGTTATTCTTATATTTTAACAACAAGTGAGGCTGATTAAAAAGAGACCCCTGACGCGGCGTTTCACTAACGCTTCCTCAGAGGGGTTACGCGGGCCGACTAACATCCGGTGTTATATACCCGTATGTTGTACTTGGCTCCTGATTAGGCTATAGATTCGATTGCCTATTGGTTAGAGTGCATGTCAATCTACCTTAGTGACGTGGAATATCTTTGTCAAATGTATAGCGGTAAGGAAACATAGTTACAATTACTGAATAAGCTATGTAATATTTTGTATTCTGGCAAACACTGAGTTTATATTGTTTAAAAATTGTGTGAACAATCGCACTTTCCTTAGATATTAAAGGTATACCAGATTGGATTGAAAAATTGTATTTCCTGAGATGCTGGCTTGACTTCTGATGCAAAAGGAGGGGGAGAAAAAGAAAAGAGAAAAGAAGAAAAGAAGAATGTATATACAGAACAGGTGAATGCTGTACAGCTGGTGAAGACCATAGATGAAAAATTACATAAAATTGAAATTATATTAATGAACTAAAGGTTGTATATTATCCGTGAAATAAAAAAATGAAATTTTGTGTATACTATGAATTGGATTAATAAATAATAATTGACTCTTATTATATGTGGTGTTATGTGAATTATTATATTTCAGTGATATAAAAATCTTACCATTGTGTCGTTATTTTATAAAGTGCTACTAGGTGTTTGTGCAATTTATATAAATAAATTAATTGATTGGAAAATACAAAAAAGTGAAATAAATAAATCATGTGTTAACACTATATAAAAATATCACTTGTATCACTATGAATAAATACTTGTGTGTCTAAGTGAAAATAGTGAATTTTAACACTCAACAATCTGGACTTATATACATCCAGATATTATGCTACCTGAGTATATATTTTTGGGTAAAGTAAACTTAAGTGCATGAATTAAAAAATATGTGCAATGTGGTTAAAATTGTGCATTCATTTTCTAGAGTGAAAATAATGTTTAAAAAATGTTTTTAAGTAAAAATCTGGTATTATAGTGACTTACAGTTTAAGTTACTTAAAATAAATTTTACATCTAAAATCAGGAGTGATATATTGAATGTGGGAAATAGGTTATATATCCCCTAGTGGTTGAAATAAATTATCTGTATTATTTTTATTAAAACATTATGGCCTAGATTTGGAGTTCGGCGGTAGCCGTCAAAACCAGCGTTAGAGGCTCCTAACGCTGGTTTTGGCCGACCGCTGGTATTTGGAGTCAGTGATTAAAGGGTCTAACGCTCACTTTTCAGCCGCGACTTTTCCATACCGCAGATCCCCCTACGCCATTTGCGTAGCCTATCTTTTCAATGGGATCTTTCTAACGCTGGTATTTAGAGTCGTTTCTGAAGTGAGCGTTAGAGCTCTAACGACAAGATTCCAGCCGCCTGAAAATAGCAGGAGTTAAGAGCTTTCTGGCTAACGCCGGTTCATAAAGCTCTTAACTACTGTACCCTAAAGTACACTAACACCCATAAACTACCTATGTACCCCTAAACCGAGGTCCCCCCACATCGCCGCCACTAGATTTAAATTTTTAACCCCTAATCTGCCGACCGCCACCTACGTTATACTTATGTACCCCTAATCTGCTGCCCCTAACCCCGCCGACCCCTATATTATATTTCTTAACCCCTAATTTGCCCCCCACAACGTCGCCGCCAGCTACTTAAAATAATTAACCCCTAATCTTCCGACCGCAAATCGCCGCCACCTACGTTATCCCTATGTACCCCTAATCTGCTGCCCCTAACATCGCCGACCCCTATATTATATTTATTAACCCCTAATCTGCCCCCCTCAACGTCGCCGACACCTGCCTACACTTATTAACCCCTAATCTGCCGAGCGGACCTGAGCGCTACTATAATAAAGTTATGAACCCCTAACCCGCCTCACTAACCCTATCATAAATAGTATTAACCCCTAATCTGCCCTCCCTAACATCGCCGACACCTAACTTCAATTATTAACCCCTAATCTGCCGACCGGAGCTCACCGCTATTCTAATAAATGTATTAACCCCTAAAGCTAAGTCTAACCCTAACACTAACACCCCCCTAAGTTAAATATAATTTTTATCTAACGAAATAAATTAACTCTTATTAAATAAATGATTGCTATTTAAAGCTAAATACTTACCTGTAAAATACATCCTAATATAGCTACAATATAAATTATAATTATATTATAGCTATTTTAGGATTAATATTTATTTTACAGGCAACTTTGTAATTATTTTAACCAGGTACAATAGCTATTAAATAGTTAAGAACTATTTAATAGTTACCTAGTTAAAATAATAACAAATTTACCTGTAAAATAAATCCTAACCTAAGATATAATTAAACCTAACACTACCCTATCAATAAATTAATTAAATAAACTACCTACAATTACCTACAATTAACCTAACACTACACTATCAATAAATTAATTAAACACAATTCCTACAAATAAATACAATTAAATAAACTAGCTAAAGTACAAAAAATAAAAAAGAACTAAGTTACAGAAAATAAAAAAATATTTACAAACATAATAAAAATATTACAACAATTTTAAACTAATTACACCTACTCTAAGCCCCCTAATAAAATAACAAAGCCCCCCAAAATAAAAAATTCCCTACCCTATTCTAAATTAAAAAAGTTACAAGCTCTTTTACCTTACCAGCCCTGAACAGGGCCCTTTGCGGGGCATGCCCCAAGAATTTCAGCTCTTTTGCCTGTAAAAGAATAAATACAATACCCCCCCCCAACATTACAACCCACCACCCACATACCCCTAATCTAACCCAAACCCCCCTTAAATAAACCTAACACTAAGCCCCTGAAGATCTTCCTACCTTGTCTTCACCATACCAGGTTCACCGATCCGTCCTGAAGAGCTCCTCCGATGTCCTGATCCAAGCCCAAGCGGGGGCTGAAGAGGTCCATGATCCGGTCAAAGTCTTCATCCAAGCGGGGCAGAAGAGGATCTTCCATCCGATTGAAGTCATCATCCAGGCGGCATCTTCTATGGTCTTCCATCCGGAGCGAAGCGGCAGGATCCTGAAGACCTCCAGCGCGGAACATCCATCCGGACCGACGACTGAACGACGAATGACTGTTCCTTTAAGGGACGTCATCCAAGATGGCGTCCCTCGAATTCCGATTGGCTGATAGGATTCTATCAGCCAATCGGAATTAAGGTAGGAATTTTCTGATTGGCTGATGGAATCAGCCAATCAGAATCAAGTTCAATCCGATTGGCTGATCCAATCAGCCAATCAGATTGAGCTCGCATTCTATTGGCTGTTCCGATCAGCCAATAGAATGCGAGCTCAATCTGATTGGCTGATTGGATCGGCCAATCGGATTGAACTAGATTCTGATTGGCTGATTCCATCAGCCAATCAGAAAATTCCTACCTTAATTCCGATTGGCTGATAGAATCCTATCAGCCAATCGGAATTCGAGGGACGCCATCTTGGATGACGTCCCTTAAAGGAACAGTCATTCGTCGTTCAGTCGTCGGTCCGGATGGATGTTCCGCGCTGGAGGTCTTCAGGATCCTGCCGCTTCGCTCCGGATGGAAGACCATAGAAGATGCCGCCTGGATGATGACTTCAATCGGATGGAAGATCCTCTTCTGCCCCGCTTGGATGAAGACTTTGACCGGATCATGGACCTCTTCAGCCCCCGCTTGGGCTTGGATCAGGACATCGGAGGAGCTCTTCAGGACGGATCGGTGAACCTGGTATGGTGAAGACAAGGTAGGAAGATCTTCAGGGGCTTAGTGTTAGGTTTATTTAAGGGGGGTTTGGGTTAGATTAGGGGTATGTGGGTGGTGGGTTGTAATGTTGGGGGGGGGGTATTGTATTTATTCTTTTACAGGCAAAAGAGCTGAAATTCTTGGGGCATGCCCCGCAAAGGGCCCTGTTCAGGGCTGGTAAGGTAAAAGAGCTTGTAACTTTTTTAATTTAGAATAGGGTAGGGAATTTTTTTATTTTGGGGGGCTTTGTTATTTTATTAGGGGGCTTAGAGTAGGTGTAATTAGTTTAAAATTGTTGTAATATTTTTATTATGTTTGTAAATATTTTTTTATTTTCTGTAACTTAGATCTTTTTTATTTTTTGTACTTTAGCTAGTTTATTTAATTGTATTTATTTGTAGGAATTGTGTTTAATTAATTTATTGATAGTGTAGTGTTAGGTTAATTGTAGGTAATTGTAGGTAGTTTATTTAATTATTTTATTGATAGGGTAGTGTTAGGTTTAATTATATCTTAGGTTAGGATTTATTTTACAGGTAAATTTGTTATTATTTTAACTAGGTAACTATTAAATAGTTCTTAACTATTTAATAGCTATTGTACCTGGTTAAAATAATTACAAAGTTGCCTGTAGAATAAATATTAATCCTAAAATAGCTATAATATAATTATAATTTATATTGTAGCTATATTAGGATTTATTTTACAGGTAAGTATTTAGCTTTAAATAGGAATCATTTATTTAATAAGAGTTAATTTATTTCGTTAGATAAAAATTATATTTAACTTAGGGGGGTGTTAGTGTTAGGGTTAGACTTAGCTTTAGGGGTTAATACATTTATTAGAATAGCGGTGAGCTCCGGTCGGCAGATTAGGGGTTAATAATTGAAGTTAGGTGTCGGCGATGTTAGGGAGGGCAGATTAGGGGTTAATACTATTTATGATAGGGTTAGTGAGGCGGGTTAGGGGTTCATAACTTTATTATAGTAGCGCTCAGGTCCGCTCGGCAGATTAGGGGTTAATAAGTGTAGGCAGGTGTCGGCGACGTTGAGGGGGGCAGATTAGGGGTTAATAAATATAATATAGGGGTCGGCGATGTTAGGGCAGCAGATTAGGGGTACATAGGGATAACGTAGGTGGCGGCGGTTTACGGAGCGGCAGATTAGGGGTTAAAAAAAATATGCAGGGGTCAGCGATAGCGGGGGCGGCAGATTAGGGGTTAATAAGTGTAATGTTAGGGGTGTTTAGACTCGGGGTACATGTTAGAGTGTTAGGTGCAGACGTAGGAAGTGTTTCCCCATAGGAAACAATGGGGCTGCATTAGGAGCTGAACGCTGCTTTTTTGCAGGTGTTAGGTTTTTTTCAAGCTCAAACAGCCCCATTGTTTCCTATGGGAGAATCGTGCACGAGCACGTTTTTGAGGCCAGCCGCGTCCGTAAGCAACTCTGGTATCGAGAGTTGCATTTGCGGTAAAAATGCTCTACGCTCCTTTTTTGGAGCCTAACGCAGCATTTGATTAAACTCTCGATACCAGAGTTAAATTTATGGTGCGGCCAGAAAAAAGCCTGCGGAGCGTTAACAGCCCTTTTACCGCCGAACTCCAAATCTAGGCCTATGTGTTTTAACCTAATATGTTAATATGATTTTGTTGTGTAGGATACTAGGACTGATTTACAAATATACATGATAATTGTTATGATCATTAAGTCCATATGGTTTTACACTATTTAGTAAGTGTATCCATCTACACTCCATTTTCAACAGTGTTTGCTCTAGGTTCCCTCCTCTTATTCCAAGGGTGGCCTTTTGTAATACTGAGAATTTGAGTAGGGAATCATTACTGTTGTGTTTGTGATAAAAGTGTTTGGCCACACTGGTTATCTGTCTGTTTTTTTCCAGGTCCTTTTGAGCATTTTTTATGTTTCTACTGTGTTCCATTATTCTAGTTCTGGCCTGACGTGTCGTCATCCCAACATAGAATAGTTTATATAGACACTGGAGGACATACACAACTCCTGCTGTGGTGCAGCAGAAATGTGCCGATAGTACGTGTTGGTTTGCATATTTATCAGTTATTTCCTTTATTTTCCACACTTTAGGGCATGTACTGCATGTTCCACATGGGAACATGCCTTTGGATTGACATGCTCTCTTTGGCATGTGAGTGTAATGGCTTGAAACTAGAGTATCTTTCAGATTTCTAGGTCTTTTATAACCTATGGATACTCTGTCCCCAATCTGACTTGAGAGTAGAGGATCATTTTGTAGTATATGCCAATGTTCATTCATAATTTTGGTTATTTGTTTGATCTGTGGGTTATATGATGTTATCAGTCTAGGTTTGTTATCAGTCTTTTTTTGCCTTGGTTGTAATAAAGCTTGGCGATCTGTACACATAGCTAGCGTTTTTTGCTTTTTTGATGGAACGTTTACTATAGCCCCGATCCTGGAGTCTAGTTGATAATTTAGTTGCTTCTTGCCTAAATGTACCAAGGTCAGAACAGTTTCTACGCAACCTAATAAATTCCCCTTTGGGAATGGCTTTCAGGGTACAAGGTGCATGGGCACTTGTGTGATGTAGTAAGGTATTGGTGGCAGTTTTTTTCCTGTATATGGTCGTGCTTACTGTTCCTTGTGGATCTACTAGTATTTGTAAATCTAGGAAGTTTACCATTTGCTGACTGTACTCATAAGTGAGTTTTATATTCAGCTTGTTGTTATTCAAAATATTCATAAATTCCATCAATTCACATTCTGGGCCTTCCCAGATGAACAGGATGTCATCTATGTAGCGCATCCAACAAGGAATGTGCTGCATATATTTGTCATTGTCACTCGTAAAAACTGTTAAATTCTCCCACCACCCCAAAAACAGATTAGCATATGTGGGTGCACATGCTGTGCCCATGGCGGTACCCTGTGTTTGCAAATAGAATCTATCTTTGAATGTGAAATAATTGTGATGTAGCACGAAGTGTAATAGATCTTTAATGAATTGATTATGGTCATGATTATCTGTAACATTTGTCCCTAGAAAATGGGAGATAGCTTGTTCTCCTAAGTGGTGTTTAATATTTGTATACAGTGACTCAACGTCTGCTGTAACAATGAAAGAATTTGGTGTTAATATCATGTTGTTCAATTTTTGAAGCACTTCCATCGTATCTTTTACATATGAGGGTAAGGTATATAGATATTCCCTGAGTCTCTGATCAATATATTGACTGGGTTTTTCAGTGAGACTCCCATTGCCTGACACAATGGGACGGCCTGGAGGTTTATGAATGTCTTTGTGTATTTTAGGAATTAAATAGAATGTTGCAGTAGTTGGGTGTGATTGGGATAAAAACTGTTTTTCTGTAGCATTGATAATTTGGTCCTTATAGGCCTTTTCTATGATTTTATTATATTTCTCACTGTACATATAAGTTGGATTACCTAGTAGTTTTTTGTAACATTGATCATTATCCAGTTGTTTGGTGGCTTCTTCAAGATACATGTTTCTATCCCATAGGACTATATTACCACCTTTATCCGATGATTTTATGATGGTATCATGCCATGTATTAATTTCTTTCAGTGCTGATTGTTCTTGTTTTGACAGATTGGAATTGGTTTTGTACACCGGTAATTTTTCAATTTCTGCACACACTATTTCCTGAAATACTTGAATTTGAGGTGATAAGTTGTTTGGAGGAATATATTTGGATTTATTTTTGATTTGCTGCCTCCAGTTAATATCTGGAGGTGTATTACCCATATTTTCCTCCAAAAGGTCTTGTAGATCCTGTAGTGCTGATTGGTCTGTAATAGTCCAATCTTCTCCCAGTTCTTTTTGGCATATAATTTCTTTAGCAACAATTTTCTTGTATACAGATTAACATCTTTTACTACTTAAAATTTGTTTAATTTATTAGTAGGGCAGAAACTAAGACCCTTAGATAACACTGAGATGTGGTGTTTGTCTAAAATATGACTTGTTAGATTTACAACTTTTAAGTTCCCATTCTGATCTTTGAGAAGGGACTTGGCTGTCTCCTTCTTGTCTCCCTTTGAGGGGTAGTCTGTGGTTTGCGCTTGTTTGGCCTCGATTCTTGTGGTACTTTGCTGCCAGGTATTGTATGTTGCCTGCCTGTGGTTATACCTAAAAAAGAAGAGGAGGCGCCCTCAGATGTTGAAGGGGATATTGGCTCACTATGTATTAAAGCTTGTGTTAGTGATCTTGTGTAGGTTCTTGGTTGGATGGTAATGTCCCCACTGGTGCTTTCTATGGAAGTGTCAGACTCAGAGATTTCAATGTCACTTTCATTTTGTTGTGATGTATATTGACGTTGTCTGATATTGTGAGAGCTCACTATTTTCACTTAGACACACAAGTATTTATTCATAGTGATACAAGTGATATTTTTATATAGTGTTAGCACATGATTTATTTATTTCACTTTTTTGTATTTTCCAATCAATTAATTTATTTATATAAATTGCACAAACACCTAGTAGCACTTTATAAAATAACGACACAATGGTAAGATTTTTATATCACTGAAATATAATAATTCACATAACACCACATATAATAAGAGTCAATTATTATTTATTAATCCAATTCATAGTATACACAAAATTTCATTTTTTTATTTCACGGATAATATACAACCTTTAGTTCATTAATATAATTTCAATTTTATGTAATTTTTCATCTATGGTCTTCACCAGCTGTACAGCATTCACCTGTTCTGTATATACATTCTTCTTTTCTTCTTTTCTCTTTTCTTTTTCTCCCCCTCCTTTTGCATCAGAAGTCAAGCCAGCATCTCAGGAAATACAATTTTTCAATCCAATCTGGTATACCTTTAATATCTAAGGAAAGTTCGATTGTTCACACAATTTTTAAACAATATAAACTCAGTGTTTGCCAGAATACAAAATATTACATAGCTTATTCAGTAATTGTAACTATGTTTCCTTACCGCTATACATTTGACAAAGATATTCCACGTCACTAAGGTAGATTGACATGCACTCTAACCAATAGGCAATCGAATCTATAGCCCGATCAGGACTCAGAGCCAAGTACAACATACGGGTATATAACACCGGATGTTAGTCGGCCCGTGTAACCCCTCTGAGGAAGCGTTAGTGAAACGCCGCGTCAGGGGTCTCTTTTTAATCAGCCTCACTTGTTGTTAAAATATAAGAATAACAGCATGCTTAATTAATAATATTAATACAAGACTTAGTCGCTTTAGCTCTGAATAGGCTTTTATGCCAGATATACAGTGAGTGCAGAATTATTAGGCAAGTTGTATTTTTGAGGATTAATTTTATTATTGAACAACAACCATGTTCTCAATGAACCCAAAAAACTCATTAATATCAAAGCTGAATATTTTTGGAAGTAGTTTTTAGTTTGTTTTTAGTTTTAGCTATTTTAGGGGGATATCTGTGTGTGCAGGTGACTATTACTGTGCATAATTATTAGGCAACTTAACAAAAAACAAATATATACCCATTTCAATTATTTATTTTTACCAGTGAAACCAATATAACATCTCAACATTCACAAATATACATTTCTGACATTCAAAAACAAAACAAAAACAAATCAGTGACCAATATAGCCACCTTTCTTTGCAAGGACACTCAAAAGCCTGCCATCCATGGATTCTGTCAGTGTTTTGATCTGTTCACCATCAACATTGCGTGCAGCAGCAACCACAGCCTCCCAGACACTGTTCAGAGAGGTGTACTGTTTTCCCTCCTTGTAAATCTCACATTTGATGATGGACCACAGGTTCTCAATGGGGTTCAGATCAGGTGAACAAGGAGGCCATGTCATTAGATTTTCTTCTTTTATACCCTTTCTTGCCAGCCACGCTGTGGAGTACTTGGACGCGTGTGATGGAGCATTGTCCTGCATGAAAATCATGTTTTTCTTGAATGATGCAGACTTCTTGCTGTACCACTGCTTGAAGAAGGTGTCTTCCAGAAACTGGCAGTAGGACTGGGAGTTGAGCTTGACTCTATCCTCAACCCTAAAAGGCCCCACAAGCTCATCTTTGATGATACCAGCCCAAACCAGTACTCCACCTCCACCTTGCTGGCATCTGAGTCGGACTGGAGCTCTCTGCCCTTTACCAATCCAGCCACGGGCCCATCCATCTGGCCCATCAAGACTCACTCTCATTTCATCAGTCCATAAAACCTTAGAAAAATCAGTCTTGAGATATTTCTTGGCCCAGTCTTGACGTTTCAGCTTGTGTGTCTTGTTCAGTGGTGGTCGTCTTTCAGCCTTTCTTACCTTGGCCATGTCTCTGAGTATTGCACACCTTGTGCTTTTGGGCACTCCAGTGATGTTGCAGCTCTGAAATATGGCCAAACTGGTGGCAAGTGGCATCTTGGCAGCTGCACGCTTGACTTTTCTCAGTTCATGGGCAGTTATTTTGCGCCTTGATTTTTCCACACGCTTCTTGCGACTCTGTTGACTATTTTGAATGAAACGCTTGATTGTTCGATGATCACGCTTCAGAAGCTTTGCAATTTTAAGAGTGCTGCATCCCTCTGCAAGATATCTCACTATTTTTGACTTTTCTGAGCCTGTCAAGTCCTTCTTTTGACCCATTTTGCCAAAGGAAAGGAAGTTGCCTAATAATTATGCACACCTGATATAGGGTGTTGATGTCATTAGACCACACCCCTTCTCATTACAGAGATGCACATCACCTAATATGCTTAATTGGTAGTAGGCTTTTGAGCCTATACAGCTTGGAGTAAGACAACATGCATGAAGAGGATGATGTGGTCAAAATACTCATTTGCCTAATAATTCTGCACTCCCTGTATGTATTTACGCTGAATACTTAAACCGAGTTTAGCCAAACATAGCATAACAATCTAGCTTCGGTCCGGTGGTTGGTACTGTGCAATAGAGAGATAGGTTCTCTTTATCTCTAAGTTGATTTGTGTTAAAGCCTTAGGAGGTATTATAATATTAATAACAGTTAGCACTAGCTAACATACACGAAACAAAGAACTTGCCTCTAACTAGAGCTTAGACTTAACTAAGCTATATAACGCTCTATATATATTTTTTCATTAATCTTATATTACAAGCTACAATTCACTAGCCCTTTATTTGGTGGAACAATACAATCTAGGGGGCAGTAATAATTTTATAAGCTTTAAATATAATAGATTAAGATTTGTAACAAAAAACGGATTAACTTGAATATACCTGAGAAGGCTATTCTTTGTATACCCAGCAGTATTGATAATACTTACCTAGTAATTATTTATCAAGTATTACAAGCATTATCACCATAACCAGAGATATTCAAAGGACAAAATCAGCCACATTAAAACACAATATATTTATTCATCACACTATTCCATGATTTATCCACCACAGTGTGTGGTCAAATAAACTACCTGGATTAGTAATTTAAAAACTTTATGGGTTTGGTACAGGCTGTTACCTCCATAGGTGCACAATAGATTGGTGATACCTCAATATATCAGAAGTTTTAGATTGTTATATTACAAGCAGGTATTTACTGAGCTTAAGCATATATCTATTATTAAAATATAGATTTCTATATAGATGGGCACAATAATTTGGGTACTATTAAAGAGCCAATAAATACCAAAGAGGATTTTGTGATAAAGTATGACTCTTTAGTACACTGCTCTTCTGAAATCTATTGCTATTAGCTATACTAAGATCAGTTACAATTTTCTTAAATTAAGAGCATAAGCTGTTAATTCAACTAACACAGTGAGAGTGTTTTTAATTTTCGAGGGCAGCATCACCATCCACAAAAGCTGTCTTTTTAAATGATACTAATAAAGGTTATATTTTATACACAATAATATTCTTGTTCTTGACGTCACAGTAACCTATAATTCATAACTTATAATGATATTATCCCAGTGTATATAAGCATCCCCTTTTTTTGGGTGACTAACCTGCTTATTCAGCAAGGGTAGTCACAAACTGTACTATGTCACAGTACATATTGGCATTCATGGTTCTCTCAATGAACTGTAGCTCCCCAGTGCCGGCAGCACTCATGCATGCCGAGACTAGGACACTCCCACCACCATTCTTTTTTTTTTTTTTTTTTAAACAATTTTTTTTTATTGAGGCTTCAGGAACATACATGGTATAATAAGACTCCAATATTCAAACAGCTTATTACATTCAGACCAACAAAGGTAATTGTATATCTATTAACATATAGGTTACAGTATTAAGAATTATAGTTGAATATTATATAAGTGATCCAAAGACAAGCACTGGGAAACAACATGATCAAGTGGGGGAAACAGTCCCATAAGTCAATGTGAGAGATAGTACAGAGAAATGTGGTCTAGTATAAATTTGAGTCTATATAATAGGGACATCTTTTTTATGCTTTGGAAAACAGTATAGTGGTCACAGCTCAGATATCATAAATATCAGATGATAAAATAACCCTTATATGAATTATTAGCAACCCGAAGGATTACTATGAGGAGCAAATGCTAAGTACAGGGTTCCAACAGGGTTTTAAAGCGTGACCAATATGAGCTGGATTAGTAGAAGTGGAGTGGGGTGATGGGATACAGCGGGCAAGAGCCGCTTAGAAGGAATTAAGGGTGAGAGGGGAGGGAGGGGCGGAGCTCTTTAAATTGAGGAGGCCAAATAATATGGTTAATAAGGGGGAAGTACATGGCGAGGGGCAAGATGCTAATGCCTATTTTAATTCACCGTAATACACTAGTTGCGAGTAGATATGGCGTTTAAAATTAAATGGTCATCTTGCATGAGAGAGTTCTACTAATATATTTTTAGAGCTGGGGCAGATCCCACCACCATTCTTGACTGTAGGCAAGACACACTTGTCTTTGTACTCCTCACCTGGTTGCCGTCACACATGCTTGACACCATCTGAACCAAATAAGTTTATCTTAGTCTCATTGGACCACAGGACATGGATCCAGTAATCCATGTCCTTAGTCTGCTTGTCTTCAATAAACTGTTTGCAGGCTTTCTTGTGCATCATCTTTAAAGGGGGCTTCCTTCTGTGACGATAGCCATGCAGACCAATTTGTATGGTCTGAGCACTGACAGGCTGACCTCCCACCCCTTCAACCTCTGCAGCAATGCTGGCAGCACTCATGCGTCTATTTCCCAAA
Organism: Bombina bombina; assembly: GCF_027579735.1. Classification (NCBI taxonomy): domain Eukaryota; kingdom Metazoa; phylum Chordata; class Amphibia; order Anura; family Bombinatoridae; genus Bombina; species Bombina bombina. The sequence goes on from NC_069503.1 coordinate 850,356,808, forward strand.
GACAACCTCTGGATATGACACTGTGCACTCAACTTCTTTGGTCGACCATGGTGAGGCCTGTTCTGAGTGGAACCTGTCCTGTGAAACCGCTGTATGATCTTGCCCATTGTTCTGCAGCTCAGTTTCAGGGTCTTAGCAATCTTCTTATAGCCTAGGCCATCTTTATGTAGAGCAACAATTCTTTTTTTCAGATCCTCAGAGAGTTCTTTGCCATGAGGTGCCATGTTGAACTTCCAGTGACCAGTATGAAAGAGTGTGAGAAAGATAACACCAAATTTAACACACCTGCTCCACATTCACACCTGAGACCTTGTAACACTAATGAGTCACATGACACCAGGGAGGAAAATGTCTAATTGGGTGTAATTTGGACATTTCCACTAAGGGTGTATTCACTTTTGTTGCCAACGGTTTAGACATTAATGACTGTGTGTTGAGTTATTTTAAGGCGACAGCAAATTTACACTGTTATACAGGCTGTAAACTCACTACTTTACATTGTAGCAAAGCATCATTTCTTCAGTGTTGTCACATGAAAAGATATAATACAATATTTATAAAAATGTGAGGGGTGTGCTCACTTTTGTGGGATACTGTACAGTATATGTATATATATATATATATATATATATATATACACACATATTTAGACATATATATGTATGTTATATATATATATATATATATATATATATATACACACATATATTTAGACATATATATGTATGTATATATACAATATAGCCCTTTGCAGTCAAACAACTTGTCATATACCATATAACTTTTAACCTTTATAAGTTTTTTTATAAATAATTATTTGACAAAATTTTATCAGATAGTGTTTATATGAATGTAACTGTAATTTACAAAGTATTTATGTTTTGTGCAACTTTTTTTTAATGCACTATCCTTTACGTGAGGGTCTCAGTCCTGCTAATCTGATGAGTGTAAAATGTGATTGCACTCTCGTGATTACGTTTAATTTCAACTTGTTATATGAACTCTGTTTCCAACGCATACAAAAATGCAATATCACTTGCGTGCAACAGTTAGCGCACCACTCCTGATTTGTTACTTGTTCTGAGGGTCTAGCTGGTCCAATATATTTAGAATAGTTTATTACTGTTTTTTTTTTACATCTCAAGTGGTGTTGAAAATAATTAACACCTTGAAATATGCTTCTAATTAGAGCCTTTTACTTCTAATTTTCCTTAAGAAAACACTCAGGTTTGATTTTATATTTTGCATTTCAGGAGGACTACAATCAAATTGACTGAAATTATTTCATTTAATTAATATTGCAAATGACATTAAACATGTTAGCAATTGACATAAAATGTTTGCACATACTGTTAATTTGCTGGATAAAGAATAATTGCTTCTGTATATCGTTATTAGATGCCTAATGATTAGAAATCTTAAAACCGGCTTGATATCTTTTTAACAGAGCTTTAAAACTGAATATAAAGGTACATTCATTATCTATTGTAAAAAGTAAAAGAAAAAATTAGTCATAGGAAATTTTTAGATCAAGGGAATATGTACTTAGTGTAATGTAAAACTTTTAGTGATTGCTCCCCTGGCTTTTATGCAGGTTGATTTGAAATGGAAAAGTGAGGTTTAGAAGCATTAGAATGTAGTGGAACAACCACCAAACCCTGGGGAATATAATCAAAACCAAAATAGCAGGAAATAAAGTGTTACTTAAAGGAAAATAGACAATTGGACAAAATGAAAGATGTTGACAGAAAGAACCCAGATGAATGATCATAAGCATTGTATATCATTATTTATCATTTTCTGTCCGCAAAGGGCTAAATTCAATATACAATATTGCTATATTTCCCTAACACCACTAGCTCTTGACTATATAATTTAATGTTCCTCTTGCATCGTCAACATATACATTTTCCATTTTTAAAATGCAACCATATATACTAAGGAGTAATATATAGGCAAAACTAGAATTACACAAGGTCCTTTGTTCCCTTTCTTTACACAGTCAATCTATTAAATATAATCTCTAAATTTAAAATAACATAATATAAATTGCTAGAATAATGTATTTTTTCTATAGGTCTCTTTATCAAGTAAGCATTTTTGCTGTAGCCTTACACTGCTAATTACGTAAAGGAACCTTCCAATATGGACCAATAGTTTGCTCATCTTGTTTGTAATATAATGTTTGTTAAAAAAATATCTCAGTCACTTTTTTAACTCTGAGATTTACAAAGACCCCAGCTCCAATGCTAATGCTGGAATACCTATAGCTGTACAATGATCTACAAATGTCCAACAATATTCCTAGTTCCCATCCACTCAGATAAGGTACATAACCAGAGTACCTGTCAGCTTGCAAGTGGGGAAGAAAAAACTAATATGAATACTCAGCACCGATTCCTTAAAGGGACACTAAACCCCAATATTTTTTTTTTTTTATTCAGATAGTGCATGCAATTTTAAGCAACTTTCTTATTTACTCCTATTATCATATTTTCTTCGTTCTCTTGCTATCTTTATTTTTAAAACCCAGGTTGTGAACCAAAAATGGGCCGGCTTCTAAACTTACTTTCTTGATTTTCAAATAAAGATAGCAAGAGAATAAAGAAAAATTAATAATAGGAGCCAATTAGAAAGTTGCTTAAAATGTCATGCTCTATCTGAATCATGAAAGAAAAATTTTTGGTTCAGTGTGCCTTTGAATATTTACACCAAATAGACAGCCACAGTGCAGGAGTATTTATTTCCAGGTCACTGAAAGAAATATACAGTGCCATATACAATTCATCTATCTTCATTAATTGCTCTATGTGCATGCTTTAATGGGATATTTAATGTAAATATCTTAATATATAACTGCATATCTATGTAGATATATTCTATGGATTATTTTGAATATTTTACAGTAGGTTTAATCATTTTTAAGAATTTTTATTCATTTTTTTGTAATATTGTATATGTAATATTTCAATAATGTGTCTTAAGAATAAGTTTTCATATGTGCTAACTTGACGTGTTAAGATCTAAATTGCAAAACCTGATGTGGAAATCACATATTTTACATTCCTATATTCTTTACATACACTTAGATTACAAGTTTTGCACTATAGTGGGTGCAAAACGAACGCAACAAAAAGTTGCATTATTTCACCCTCCATAGCGCTGCCATTACAAGTTTTAAAAAGCCGCCTTGTGCGTGCGATATGGCGGCGATGAGCACCATACTGCACAATATCCAAGGGCTTAGAATACGTCCTTGTGCACGCTTTCTCCATAGACATAATAGGGAGAAGGTGTTAGAAAAAAACCTAACACTTGAAGTGCGGAATGGTGATCGCCATAACGCAACCCCATTGATGTCTATGAGGAAAAAAAAGTTACATTTAAAACTAACACCCTAACATAAACCATAAGTCTAAACACCCCTAATCTGCTGCCCCCGACATCGCCGACACCTACATAAAGTTATTAACCCCTAATCTGATGCTCCTGATATTGCCGCCACCTAAATAAACCTATTAACCCCTAAACCCCCAGCAAACACTATGGGGGCTGAATTATCATTGTGCGAGCAGACATGATCTGATATACACCATACGCTCTTGGCATTTATCGTTGCACCAGCAGTTCTGGTGAACTGCTGGTGCAGTGTCGCCCCCTGCAGATTCACGGCCAATCGGCCGCTAGCAGAAGTGTCAATCAACCTGATCGTATTGTATCGGGTTGATTTGTGGCGATGTCTGTCCACCGCCTCAGAGCAGGTGGACAGGTTATGAGCCTGAAGGCAATGCCCCTAAATTACAAAAAATAACAAACTAAATTATCCCAAATAAAAACAATTACACCTAATCTAATAGCCCTATAAAAATAAAAAAGCCCCCCAAAATAAAAAAAAACCTAGCCTACAATAAACTACCAATAGCCCTTAAAAAGGACTTTTGTAGGACATTGCCCTAAAGAAATCAGTTTTTTCCCTGTAAAAAAATTCAAAGACCCCCCAAACTAATAAACCTAACTCTAACAAAAACCTAAGCTACCCATTGACCTGACAATGGCATTTGTATGGGCATTGCCGTTAAAAGGGCATTTAACTCTTTTGCATTGCCTTGAAAAGGGCATTTAGCTATTTTAAGAACGCCCAAACCCTAATCTAAAAAGAAACCCCACCGAAAAAAAGTAAAAAAAAAACCTAACACTAACCCCCGATGACCACTTACAGTTGTTGAAGTCCAGACAACCAGGCGGTGAGAAGTCTTCATACAGGCAGCGAGATCTTCATCCATCCAGACGGCATCTTCTATCTTTATCCAGGCGGCATCTTCTAGCGGAGCGGGTCCATCCTTCAAGACATCCGGCGCGGAGCGTCCTCTTCATATGTTTGCCATCGTACAATGAATCTTCAATGCAAGGGAGCCTTTTCAAAATAGCATCCCTTGAATTCCTATTGGCTGATTTGATTTTTGAAATTCAAATCAGCCAATAGGATGAGAGCTACTGAAATTCTATTGGCTGTCTATTGGATCGTCAGGGGTTAGTGTTAGTTTTTTTTTTTTTAGTTTTTTTTAGCTAAATGTCCTTTTAAGGGCAATTCCCATACAAATGCCCTTTTCAGGGCAATGGGTAGCTTAGGTTTTTGTTACAGTTTTTTTTATTTTGGGGGGTTGGTTGGGTGGTTGATTTTACAGGGAAAAGAGCTGATTTCTTTAGGGCAATGCCTTACAAAAGGCCCTTTTAAGGGCTATTGATAGTTTATTGTAGGCTAGGGTTTTTTATTTTTTGGGGGGCTTTTTTTATCTTTATAGTGCTATTGGATTAGGTGTAATTGTTTTTATTTTGAATAATTTCAATTGTTATTTTTTGTAATTTAGTGTTTGTTATTTTTTGTAATTTAGTATTTTTTTTTTTTCAATTTAAGATTTAATTTTTTTAGTAGTGTTAGTTTTTTTGTAATGTGTAATTTAGTTTATTTAATTTGTAGTTATTTTAATATTAGCATAATAGTTATGTTAGGTTAATTGTTAGTTTAAAATTACCCCTAGATTTAGAGTTCTGTGGTAGCCATCAAAAGCAGCGTTAAGGGCTCCTAACGCTGCTTTTTAACGCCCGCTGGTATTTAGAGTCAGGCAGGAAAGGGTCTAACGCTCACTTCCAAACCGCGACTTTTCCATACCGCAGATCCCCTTACGCCAATTGCGTATCCTATCTTTTTAATTGGATCTTCCTAGCGCCGGTATTTAGAGTCTTGGCTGAAGTGAGCATTAGACCCTCTACCGACAAGACTCCATCCGCAGAAAAAAGTCAGTAGTTAAGAGCTTTCTGGGCTAACGCCGGTTCATAAAGCTCTTAACTACTGTGCTCTAAAGTACACTAACACCCATAAACTACCTATGTACCCCTAAACCGAGGCCCCCCCACATCGCCGCCACTATAATACATTTGCCAACCGCACATCGCCGCCACCTACTTTATACCTATGTACCCCTAATATGCTGCCCCTAACATCACTGACACCAACATAATATTTATAACCCCTAATCTGCCCCCCCCAACATCGCCGCTACCTTACCTACACTTATTAACCCCTAATCTGTCGACCAGACCTTGCCGCTACTATAATAAATGTATTAACCCCTAAAGCTAAGTCTAACCCTAACCCTAACACCCCCCTAAGTTAAATATAATTTTATTCTAACAAAATAAATTAACTCTTATTAAATAAAGTATTCCTATTTAAAGCTAAATACTTACCTGTAAAATAAACCCTAATATAGCTACAATATAACGAATAATTATATTGTAGCTATTTTAGGATTTATATTTATTTTACAGGCAACTTTGTATTTATTTTAACTAGGTACAATAGCTATTAAATAGTTATTTACTATTTAATAGCTACCTAGTTAAAATAATTACAAAATTACTTGTAAAATAAATCCTAACCTAAGTTACAATTAAACAATTAAAGTTAATTTATTTAATTAATTTATTGATAGTGTAGTGTTAGGTTTAATTGAATCTTAGGTTAGCATTTATTTTACAGGTAATTTTGTAATTATTTTAACTAGGTAGCTATTAAATAGTAACTAACTATTTAATAGATATTGTTCCTAGTTAAAATAAATACAAAGTTGCCTGTAAAATAAATATAAATCCTAAAATAGCTACAATATAATTATTCGTTATATTGTAGCTATATAAGGGTTTATTTTACAGGTAAGTATTTAGCTTTAAATAGGAATACTTTATTTAATAAGAGTTAATTTATTTTGTTAGAATAAAATTATATTTAACTTAGGGGGGTGTTAGGGTTAGACTTAGCTTTAGGGGTTAATAACTTTATTATAGTAGCGGCGAGGTCCGGACGGCAGATTAGGGGTTAATACTTGAAGTTAAGTGGCAACGATGTTAGGGAGGGCAGATTAGGGGTTAATACTATTTATTATAGGGTTTGCGAGGCAGGAGTGCGGCGGTTTAGGGGTTAATACATTTATTAGAGTGGCGGCGAAGTCCGGTCGGCAGATTAGGGGTTAATAAGTGTAGATAAGGTAGCAGTGATGTTGGGGGGGCAGATTAGGGGTTATAAATATTATGTAGGTGTTGTCGATGTTAGGGGCAGCATATTAGGGGTACATAGGTATAATGTAGGTTGCGGCGGTGTCCGGCAGATTACGGGTTAATAGTGTAATGCAGGGGTCAGTGATAGCAGGGCGGCAGATTAGGGGTTAATAAGTGTTATATACAAAGACCCAAGTACAAGGTGAACTGACCCGACTTGATAAGTTTTGTTTCGGACCCCGTCTACAGCCTGATCCACATGACTAACAAGATGTTTGGGGAAAAGCAACACCCTGAAGGTCACTATTGACTGTCATGTACGGTCTGTTACGTCATGGTCTGCTGAATCTGTGTTGTATGAGATTCTGTATCGCTCCCATGTTTCCAACATGAGGCAGTGCATATCCAGTTTATCTGTTTTCATGTAATGATATTTCTCCAAAGAGAGGAGTTCCTCCATCTGGGTGTGCCAGGCAGGTATTGTAGGAGGAGTTATTGACCTCCAACGTATCGGAATGAGTTTCTTGGCTCCATTTATCATCATCGGCAGGAGAGATTTTGAGGTTTTATTTTGAATCTTTGGAATATGCAGAAGTAACAACGTGCACATTCGCGGAACCAAGTTCAGTCCTATTATTTTTTACATTGCCGCGAAAACGCTCTCCCAATAAGCAACTATGACTGGACAAGTCCACCAAATATGGTGCATCGTCCCTTCTTGTCCACACCCTCTCCAACATAATTTGGGGATGAGTGGGTTAGACTTGTATAACCGAGCTGGAGTGAGGTACCACCTGCTAAGCAGTTTAAAATGCATTTCCTGAATTACGGCGGAAGACAATGCCCTAGCTACCATTTGAAATGCCCTCTTCCACTCGGAAATGGGTGTGTCTATACCTATCTCCCTATCCCATGCCTTAGAATAGGATGGTAGTGTTTCCTCATCCACTACCAGTAGCAATTTATAGAGAAGTGATATAATATGTAGAGGAGGTGTCTGTTGTACGCACAGGTGCTCGAAAGGGGTCAAGTCTCTGTTCATGTCGCTTTTATGTTTATGTGTTGTAATAAAGTGTTTGATTTGTGAATGCGAGAACCATGTTGAAAAAAGGACCTTGTCCCATTTCTGTAGAGATGTCAATGGTGCTATGTCACCCTCCTCCAGTGCAAAGCAGAGAACCCCCTCTCTTAGGCAATATGGGTGTCTGTTGGCTATGCCAGCATAGGTCAGTGGAATCGCTGGGTGTTCCCTGATGGGAATAAGTGGTGAGTATCTCGAAGAGATTTGTCGAGTGGTCTGAGTCACCCTGTCCCATACTCGTAATGTTTCATGTGCGATGGGGTAATGTTTCAGTATGGCTGGTCTGTGGCGTGGTTCTTACCATGCCAATGTGGCTGTGTTTCCTTTGGTAAATATTTGATTGTCTAGCTGGACCCAAGCTTTCTGTGTAAAGTTGTGGCTCCAGTCTATAATATGGTGCAGAAATATTGCTCTACGGTATGATTGGAGGTGTGGAAGACCCAAGCCGCCCGATGTTTTGGTAAATGTAATGTCTGTTTGTTTATTCTGCTCCTCCTCCCCCTCCAAATATAGCTGTCTATAGTTTTTTGCAACGATGTCAGATAGGAGAAGGGTAGAGGACTGGGCAGGGCCTGTAAGAGGTATAACACTCTTGGGAGGAAATTCATCTTAATTATACTCAGTCTCCCTAACCAAGATATAGGTTTATTATTCCATGACTGGAGGTCTCGTGTTATTTCTGTTCTGAGTGTCTGGTAGTTGAATTGAAAGAGGTCATTGTAATTACTTGTAAGGTTAATCCCCAAGTATTTAATTTTCTTTCTAGCTACGCTAATGTGTAGTGTATTCTCCAATTGGGAAACGGCAGATGCGGGGGCTGTTATATTTAGAAGTTCCGACTTGGTGACATTGAGGTGGAAATTTGAAACCTTTCCATATTCGGATAATTCAAATAGAATGCCTCGGAGCGTGGACTCTATCCTGGTCATTACAAACAGAATATCATCAGCATACATTATCATCTTATGCTCCCTGTCTCCTATCACAATGCCAGAAATAGAGTGTGTGGCCCGGATCTTTACCGCAAGTGCTTCCATAGAGAGCACAAAAAGTAGTGGGGACAGGGGGCATCCCTGGCGCGTGCCGTTGGTTATGGTAAATGAGTCTGAGAGTGTACCATTAACCCTGACCTTTGCATTTGGGTGAGAGTAAAGGGAAAAACTAAATTTAGGAATGGGGGGCCAAAATTCATCTTTTCCATTACTTTTCTAAGAAAATGCCAATTTACCCTGTCGAACGCCTTTTCAGCGTCCAACGAAAATAGTGCTAATGGTATTGATCTATGCTTGGCGTGACTGATAATTTGGTGGACTCTCAGATGATTATCTCTGACCTCACGTCCAAGCACAAAACCGGCCTGGTCCGTGGAAATCAGGTCTGGGAGGATCCTGTTAAGTCTGGACGCTAATATTTTTGCTAATATTTTCACGTCCATGTTTAGGAGAGAGATGGGCCTAAAATTGCTAGGTTTGTCCGGTGTTTTCCCCGGTTTGGGCAGAACAGTGACATGTGCTTCCAACATTGTTGATGAAAGTGATTTTGTGGTAAATAAATCATTAAATCGGGCCTGAATGTGAGGGACCAGAGTATCCTCAAAGACTTTATAATACTTAGGGGTTAAGCCGCCTGGGCCAAGACTTTTTCCAGGTGGAAGGTCCTTTATTGTTTTGGCAATTTCCTCCAAAGAAACGGAAGAATTCAAAGCCTCCGAGTCCTCCGCCGAAGGTTGTGCCAATGTGAGGTTTTCTAAGTAGGCATCAGTGAGTGCTGCTTTTGAGTTTGCGTGCTCCTGAGTGTGTGGTGTTGATGCAGATGCATCTAGATTATATAAGTTGCAGTAGTATTGTCGGAGCATTTTCGCTATTCCTTTGCTATCTCTTGCCACTTCCCCGTTAGTGTCTGTAAGAATGTGTATAAATGACTTAAGTCTTTTACGTTTTGTCGCCCTCGCTAGTAGCTTACCCGGCTTATTTCCTTGGTCGTAGTACATTTGTCTTAGATTAAAAGCTTGTCTTTGTGATTCTGTGTCCAGAATTATCCTCAAGTCACCCTTGGCCAGCTGCAGGTCATGTGAAATTTTAGAGTTAGAAGGGTCTTGTATTCACAGGTAAATTTTTATTTATTTTAAGATAGCGATATTGTAATTTTAATTTAAAATTAGGGGGTTGTCAGGTTTAGGGGTTAATAGTTTTATTTAGTTTTTTGCGATGTGGAGGGCTGGTGGTTCAGGGGTTAATAGGTTTATTTAGTGGTGCTGATGTGGGAGGCCAGAGGTTTAGTGGTTAATAACTTTATTTAGTGATGGCGATGTCGGGGAACGGCGGAATAGGGGTTAATAGCTTTATTATAGTGTGGGCGATGTTGGGGTGCGGGGGAATAGGGGTTTATAACTTTATTATAGTGGTGATGATGTCGCTGAGCGGCGGAATAGGGGTTTATAAATTTTATTAGTGGTTGCTATGTCGGGAGCAGTAGATTAGCGGTTAATAAATGTAATATAGTGTTTTCGATGCGGCATAGAGGTTAATAGGTAGTTTATGGATGTTAGTGTACTTTGTAACATTTTAGTTATGAGTTTTGTGGAATAGTTTTGTTGCGCAAAACTAATAACTACTGGTATCAGGTAGCGGAACTGATTGTGCACTTTAGCCTCCCCGTACAACCTGTAATACCAGCGCTATGGAAATCCCACGCAATTTTTTTTTTTTTTTTTTTGAGTGCAGGATTGACGTTGCGTTACCGACAAGACTCATAATGGCTGCATTACGGTTTTTACGCTGAAATGGCCCTTTTTTCAGTGTTAAAACCGTAACACAAAACTCGTAATCTTGGTGATAGAATATAATGTACTTTTTATCATGAAATATATACTTTTATATATATCTGTTACTGTTCATGTAAAATACATATCTATACATATATATCTATAGTAATAGATATGCAGGTATAGGTATATATATATATATATATATATATATATATATATTATATTTATATATATATATGTAATTAAGAATAGAAAATAACATTATCCTGTAAGTGAAGAACATTGGAATGGGAAATATGCACAGTAAATATACAGTAGAACACATAAATACATATGTACACACATATATAGATATGTGTGTATATATATATATATATATATATATACACACATACATATAAAAACATATTTAGATATGCCTGCTACTGAGACCTCATATCTTTGAGCCCGTATAACTTTTTTTAAATAATTGTTATCAGACTGTTATTATGAGTGTAACTGTACTTTTAAATGTATTTTTTATGTTTTTAGTGACACTTTTTATTTGAGAGTAACAGTAAACCAGAGCTCTGAAGTCGCACTAACCAGACATGCGTAAATTTAATTGTGATCGAGCAAAAACGTTTGCTTTCAACTTCTAATATGCACGCTAATTCTGACAAGTGCAAACACCTGTGATAAACCCAATATTGCTTGTGCGCAACTGTTAGCATGCCCTGTAATCTGGCTCTTAACTAAGGTACCTTTCATCTTATTCAAAATCCTTGCATTTACTTGTTTGATCTGATAAGACAGACTGTTAAGATTTTTTGTTACAAAAAATAATAAATCATTTGAATAGGTAGGTAAACTATGCTTTTACAAATTTTAGGCCTAGATTTAGAGTTGGGCGGTAGCCGTCAAAACCAGCGTTAGAGGCTCCTAATGCTGGTTTTTACCGCCCTCTGGTATTTGGAGTCAGTCAGGAAAGGGTCTAACGCTCACTTTCAAGTCGCGAATTTTCCATACCGCAGATCCCCCTACACCATTTGCGTAGCCTATCTTTTCAATTGGATCTTCCTAACGCCGGTATTTAGAGTCGTGGCTGAAGTGAGAGTTAGAAATCGACAACGAGAACGACAAAACTCCAGCCGCAGAAAAAAGTCAGTAGTTAAGAGCTTTCTGGGCTAACGCCGGTTCATAAAGCTCTTAACTACTGTGCTCTAAAGTTGACTAACACCCATAAACTACCTATGTACCCCTAAACCAAGCCCCCCCCCACATCGCCGCCACTCTATTAAAATTTTTTAACCTCTAATCTGCCGACCGCACACCGCTGCCAAGTACGTTATCCCTATGAACCCCTAATCTGCTGCCCCTAACACCGCCGACCCCTATATTTATTAACCCCTAATCCGCCTCACTCCCGCCTCAATAACCCTATAATAAATAGTATTAACCCCTAATCTGCCCTCCCTAACATTGCCGACACCTAACTTCAAACATTAACCCCTAATCTGCCGACCGGAGCGCACCACTATTCTAATAAATTTTTGAACCCCTAAAGCTAAGTCTAACCCTAACACTAACACCCCACTAAGTTAAATATAATTTTTATCTAATGAAATAAATTAACTCTTATTAAATAAATTAATCCTATTTAAAACTAAATACTTACCTGTAAAATAAACCCTAATATAGCTACAATATAAATTATAATTATATTGTAGCTATTTTAGGATTAATATTTATTTTACAGGCAACTTTGTATTTATTTTAACCAGGTACAATAGCTATTAAATAGTTAATAACTATTTAATAGTTACCTAGTTAAAATAATTACAAAATTACCTGTAAAATAAATCCTAACCTAAGTTACAATTAAACCTAACACTACACTATCAATAAATTAATTAAATATAATACCTACAAATAACTACAATTAAATAAACTAACTAAAGTACAAAAAATAAAAAAGAACTAAGTTACAAAAAATAAAAAAATATTTACAAACATTAGAAAAATATTACAACAATTACACCTACTCTAAGCCCCCTAATAAAATAACAAAGACCCCAAAAATAAAAAAATGCCCTACCCTATTCTAAATTAAAAAAGTTCAAAGCTCTTTTATCTTACCAGCCCTGAAAAGGGCCATTTTCGGGGCATGCCCCAAAGAATTCAGCTCTTTTGCCTGTAAAAAAAACCATACAATACCCCCCCCAACATTACAACCCACCACCCACATACCCCTAATCTAACCCAAACCCCCCTTAAATAAACCTAACACTAAGCCCATGAAGATCTTCCTACCTTATCTTCACCATGCCAGGTTCACCGATCGCTCCAGGCTCCGAAATCTTCATCCAAGCCCAAGCGGGGGCTGGCGATCCATAATCCGGCTGAAATCTTCTATCAAGCGGCGGCTGAAGAGGTCCAGAAGAGGCTCCAAAGTCTTCATCCTATCCGGGAAGAAGAGGAGATCCAGACCGGCAACCATCTTGATCCAAGCGGCATCTTCTATCTTCATCCGATGAGGAACGGCTCCATCTTGAAGACCTCCAGCGCGGATCAATCTTCTTCTTCCGACGTCCAACTGAAGAATGAAGGTTCCTTTAAGGGATGTCATCCAAGATGGCGTCCCTCAAATTCCGATTGGCTGATAGGATTCTATCAGCCATTCGGAATTAAGGTAGGAAAATTCTGATTGGCTGATGGAATCAGTCAAACAGAATCAAGTTCAATCCGATTGGCTGATCCAATCAGCCAATCAGATTGAGCTCGCATTCTATTGCCTGTTCTGATCAGCCAATAGAATGCGAGCTCAATCTGATTGGCTGATTGGATCAGCCAATCGATGATTGAACTTGATTCTGATTGGCTGATAGAATCCTATCAGCCAATCGGAATTCGAGGGAAGCCATCTTGGATGACGTCCCTTAAAGGAACCTTCATTCTTCAGTTGGACGTCGGAAGAAGAAGATTGATCCGCGCTGGAGGTCTTCAAGATGGAGCCGTTCCTCATCGGATGAAGATAGAAGATGCCGCTTGGATCAAGATGGTTGCCGGTCCGGATCTCCTCTTCTTTCCAGATAGGATGAAGACTTTGGAGCCTCTTCTGGACCTCTTCAGCCGCAGCTTGATAGAAGATTTCAGCCGGATTATGGATCTCCAGCCCCCGCTTGGGCTTGGATGAAGATTTCGGAGCCTGGAGCGATCGGTGAACCTGGCATGGTGAAGATAAGGTAGGAAGATCTTCATGGGCTTAGTGTTAGGTTTATTTAAGGGGGGTTTGGGTTAGATTAGGGGTATGTGGGTGGTGGGTTGTAATGCTGGGGGGGTATTGTATGTTTTTTTTTTACAGGCAAAAGAGCTGAATTCTTTGGGCTTAGAGTAGGTGTAATTAGTTTAAAATTGTTGTAATATTTGTCTAATGTTTGTAAATATTTTTTTATTTTTTGTAACTTAGTTCTTTTTTATTTGTTGTACTTTAGTTAGTTTATTTAATTGCAGTTATTTGTAGGTATTGTATTTAATTAATTTATTGATAGTGTAGTGTTAGGTTTAATTGTAGGTAATTGTAGGTAGTTTATTTAATTTATTTATTGATAGTGTAGTGTTAGGTTTAATTGTAACTTAGGTTAGGATTTATTTTACAGGTGATTTTGTAATTATTTTAACTATTTTAGCTATTGTACCTGGTTAAAATAATTACAAAGTTGCCTGTAAAATAAATATTAATCCTAAAATAGCTACAATATAATTATAATTTATATTGTAGCTATATTAGGATTTATTTTACAGGTAAGTATTTAGCTTTAAATAGGTTAAGAGTTAATTTATTTAGTTAGATTTAAATTATATTTAACTTAGGGGGGGTGTTAGTGTTAGGGTTAGACTTAGCTTTAGGGGTTAATACATTTATTAGAGTACCGGCGAGATCCGGTCGGCAGATTAGGGGTTAATTATTGTAGGTAGGTGTAGGCGACGTTGTGGGTGGCAGATTAGGGGTTAATACATATAATATAGGGGTCGGCGGTGTTAGGGGCAGCAGATTAAGGGTACATAGGTATAATGTAGGTAGCGGCGTTGTACGGAGCGACAGATTAGGGGTTAAAAAAATATGCAGGTGTCAGCGATAGCGGGGGCGGCAGAATAGGGGTTAATAAGTGTAAGGTTAGGGGTGTTTAGACTCGGGGTACATGTTAGAGTGTTAGGTGCAGACGTAGGAAGTGTTTCCCCATAGAAAACAATGGGGCTGCGTTAGGAGCTTAACGCTGCTTTTTTGCAGGTGTTAGGTTTTTTTTCAGCTCAAATGGCCCCATTGTTTTCTATGGGGGAATCGTGCACGAGAACGTTTTTGAAGCTGGCTGCGTCCATAAGCAACGCTGGTATTTAGAGTTGCAGTGGCGGTAAATATGCTCTACGCTCCCTTTTTTGGAGCCTAACGCAGCCATTCTGTGAACTCTAAATACCAGCGGTATTTAAAAGGTGCGGGGGGAAAAAAGCATGTGTAGCTAACGCACCCCTTTGGCCGCAGAACTCTAAATCTAGCCGTTAGTCTTTTGGCTCTTTTTTATAGTAGCTGTTGCTAGCCCTTTTTAAGAAAGCAGAGAGATTTGAAAAATTAGTTTTTGCAGGGTTAAATTATATGTTTCTCTTGTAAGGTGTATCCAGTCCACGGATCATCCATTACTTGTGGGACATTCTCCTTTCCAACAAGAAGTTGCAAGAGGATCACCCACAGCAGAGCTGTCTATCTAGCTCCTCCCCTAACTGCCACCCCCAGTCATTCTCTTGCAACTCTCGACAAGCATGGAAGCAGTAAGAGAGATGTGGTGAAATGTAGTTGTTTTTTCTTCAATTCAAAAGTTTGTTATTTTTAAATGGTACCGGAGTTGTACTATTTTGGTCCCAGGCAGAAAATAGAAGAAGAATCTGCCTGTGGTCTCTAATGATCTTAGCAGGTTGTAACTAAGATCCATTGCTGTTCTCACACATAACTGAAGAGAGAGGTAACTTCAGCTGGGGAATGGCGTGCAGGTTATCCTGCTATGAAGTATGTGCAGTTTAAATTTTTTCTAGAAGAATGTAAATGCTAGAAAATGCTGCTGATACCAGATTTATTTAAGGTAAGCCTGATTACAGTGATTTAATAGCGACTGGTATCATTCTTACTGTCAGAGGTATACTCTTATTATTTTTCAATTTCTGTCATATAAAACTTTTGCTGGGAGTGCTTAAACAGTGAAAGATAAATAGGAGCGCCTAGGGCTTAGGTATAATCAGGAATCACACTTTCGGTTGAAAATACATAAAACAATTTATTACAACAAACCAAATAAAAACAGAAAAATTAAAATAAATTCAGCATTTCAGTAATTGGAACAGGTTATTGGGACCCTTGTTTAAGGATCTTTACATAAATGAATCAGTTCCTCATCCGATTATTATAGATGGGGGGAGGGGTGGATTAGGTCCTCCAAGGATTTGAGAGTGTGAATAAAACAGATACTGTGCTTTGACACAATAGAAAATTACCAAATCAACATGGGTTCACAATATATAGTGTGTGACAACAGTGGTGGAAATCAGTGATATCAAATGATGTGAAAAAAGAGAAGCTAAAAGAAAAAATTTTAAAAGAAAAATTTAAAAGATTCAAAAAATTCAAAAATTCAAAACTCAAAAAAATAAAAAAATAAAAAATAAAACCGGTTTCCAAAAGGTATTTTCGTGGACAAAATATGTGTGTGATAGTGATAAAAAATGGAGTGTGATAAAATGCGATATTAAATCATCCTTAATACAGATTCCTGATAAGGAAATGATCTCATAGAATATAAAATGTTAAATATACCAAAGTAAAACAAATATAATAACACTGGTCAGGTATCTAATAATAAACAGGCGGATAACGATGTTGTTATCAGCACTAGATAATGATAATAAATGTATTAAAAATACTACTAATATGGGGGGCGGAGCTGACTGCCATACAGGGAAGCTGCACTTTGTCAGAGCTCCTCTGCAAACTCTGCTAAAAACCTTATTAAAACCTCAAATCAGCCTATATCAACTGAGGTAAACAACAGATCACTCTAGCAGGACAAGGAATCAATCGATCTGGGACCAAAATTGGGCTTTTACAGCAAAAACAAAACCATCCGGTTCAGACTTCCAGGGCCCATTCAGGAAAGTCCCCGGCTGCGGCCTACACTGGATCTGGAGGTAGGAGTTAAACAACACAAAATAACCTCATTAGCTTGGGGAAAATAGAGAGACATACCCCAGATACTAAACTACCTAAAATAAAAGGGTTTTTTACATGCTACAAGTGGAAATAGCTTAACCCTGAGGAGAAAGGGAGGTGGGAAAATCGCCATTTTTAGCAACATTCTGCAAAGTTTATTGGCCCCTCTGCACCCCACAACTGTGTCCTTTTAAGAAGTACCAAGACCCCCAACCCTAGTCAGGAAAGTCAGAAAGACACTGAGGGGACAAAGGTTGGGAAAGCTTATAAAGGACACTTGATTATAAATATCTCCCTTTATTTAAACAGAAAGGGTTTTATTTTTACAGTAAAGAATACACATCAATACAGAGTTGGGATTTCACTCCTAAACATTATACTGCAGCATAAAATAGCACCTTGCACTGCATATGAGTAGTATGGGCTAACTAAAGAAGCAGCTACACAGTGACAGAGCTACATGCAACATAATCTCACATCTTAATGATTTCTTAATACATCCATGCTAAATATAAGCTAACAAAGAATCTTTAGAGGACGTCATACAGTAGCTGACACATTTGCATTGCCGGTACATAACAGCCAGAGCGGCAAACATACCATTGCAACATGAAAAACAAATCACAAACGGTCAAAGATTGTCTATCACAAGCACAATTAAAGCAAAGAAATCTGGAAAATTCTCTAACACCAACAATAAGCAATTTGCCCTCATCACAATCAGACATGACGGAACCAGCCCCGTTAGTGGCCGCAAATAAAGAGTTACTAAGTCAAATAAAGGTGCTATTTCAGGAAGAATTGAAAACGGCCATATCTGAACTTAGACAAGACATACGAGAAATTGGAGGGCGTACAGCGGAGCTGGAGGAGAAACTTGATGAAGTAGTTGTTGAAATACCACAAATGCACAATGCCATTCAGGAGCAGTCATCACATATCAAAAGGCTGGAAGATAAAATAGAAGACCTTGAAAACAGGTCGAGAAGGTCGAATCTCAGGATCCGAAACCTCCCAGAAACCTACACTAATCTTCCAGACACAGTCACGAAGATATTCCGCCAACTTTTACCAGAAATGGACACGCCATGCTACTCATGGATAGAGTGCATAGGGCTCTCTCCAGACCGCCACAGCCCTCCATGGCCAGAGACATTATCTTAAAAATGCATTACTTCCATATCAAAGATCAAATACTTACGGCAGCCAGGAATGCACAAACACTCTCGTATGAAGGACACTCTTTGCAAATCTTTGCAGATTTAGCTCCGATCACCCTACGCAGAAGGCGAGAGCTCAAGCCTATTTTATCCATATTAAATAACATGCAAATAAGATATAGATGGAACTTTCCGTTCAAACTATCATTTACCTATCAAAACAACCCCTACTCCTGTACGACAGTTGAAGAGGGACAGGAAATTCTTAGGAAGCTACATCTTCTAACAGACATACAAAGCAAGGATCAGCCACCTAAACCCCAGAGACAATCCTTTCAAAGGGAATGGACACCTGCAAGGAAACAGAAAAAAACCCGAAAAGGGCTCAAAAACTCAAAGACCCCAAGCAGGACTGATCAGAGTTCAGAATCCGAGGACGAAGAAACCTGAACTTACAAACAAACTCTTCAGGCCTGTTATCTAACGCTGTTTAACTACCTGAATAGGCAATCCACTGTTCTGTAAAGGTATTATGGTTACTTAAAAAATGCATATTAATTTTTAGTACCTATTCCAATAACAAAAAAAAGGTAAGGTTGTGAGTTGGATAGATCAGCATTTTACTGACCCTACATAATATTTCCGGACATTACACTCTTGTCTAAACCGTTGAGACGTTCCTCATAATTCATACCCTATCCCTTTCAAACCCACACCCATATCCTTGTTTACCCAGCACCCTCCCACCCCCTACCAGATTACCCACTTATCTTTCCCTCCCTTCCTTCCCTCCCCATGCCCCCCCAGTTATAGCATGGTTCTCATATTCTAAACATTAAGATACATGTTGATTTTTTTTTTTGCACTATTGTGAAAATGAATAATGTCACTGTTTAATTGCTCTACTCATTTGACTTGAAATGTTTATGTTTGTTATGTTTGTTATAATTATAATGTTCTTAATAGTTGACGACTCATTGTACATTACAATGCACACTTTATCACAGATAGCATCACTCCTAAAGTTCACAAGGAAAGCTAGAAAACCTATAATACAAGCTCCTACCACCATAGGCAATTCTCTACTTCTAACCTTTCACACAAGATATATCAAACAAAAGTTTTCATCTCCACTATTGATATCTGCAGTGCTCCACATGAATACAAAAATTAGAGGAGCCACCAGAAATATACATATCAGCACATACACAACTCCTACCCAAATATGGCTCCAATCACGGTAATCACACACAACGTTAGAGGTTTGCACTCTAACGTCAAACGAAAAAAGGCACTTCAGGAATATAAAAATCTGCAAGCACATATAGTGTTACTACAAGAAACACATTTCACAAAAGCAAGCACACCCAAATACTGGGATAAAGCATATTCACAACAATACCATACAACTACACATAAGAAGCATAGAGGAGTGTCAATTCTATTACACAGTTCCTTAAACTTTAAAGAGGAAGAAATCATAACCGGCAAAGAGGGAAGATACCTGATAATTAGGGGATACATACACAATACCCCTATCATGATAGGCAATATCTATGCCCCAAACGACCACCAAGCTCAATTCCTAACTAGCAAACTACTAACCATGTGGAATAAATATAAAATAATCGTGGGAGGAGATTTTAATCTCACATTAGATAATCTAATAGACAGACATATAACTCGTACGCAACAGAAAAGAGAACCTAAACATAAAATCCTGGGTGATTTCCTACTTGATCACAATTTTATTGATGGGTGGAGGACCTTAAACAAAGGTGTGAGAGAGTACACATATTACTCACCAGTTCACGACTCTCATTCGAGAATCGACTACATTTTATTGAGCCAGATTCTGGTTCCATTACTCATGCAGGCGAAAATACATAATTGCACATGGTCAGATCACTCTATAGTTCAGATCACACTACAGGGGATAACAAATCATAATAGAACCAAAGCATGGGCATTTAACCCTAAAATAATAGGGGACAAACTTGTTAAACAAAAATTATTAGATGAACTTACCCACTTTATAGCAGCAAATAATGGATCTACACTTAACCCATTACACCAATGGGGAGCACTCAAGGCTTTCGTTAGAGGTTACCTGATGACTGAATCAGCAAGGCAGCATAGACTCCACCAATCACATATAGGAAAACTGAGAACAGACTTTTCAAACCTGAAAAGGGAAGTGATAGCACACCCAAGCAATGCTAATAACAAACAACTGAAACAGAAAAACAAAGAACTAGATAATCTCCTCTCAGATGAAGCTAACAAATCCATAAAACTACTAGATACACACTATTTTATCCACTCCAACAAACCGGATAGAATGTTAGCAAACAAATTAAAGGAAATCACTAGAGCTACAGCGGTACCACAGATACATACACCGACAGGAAAGGTAACAAATGACCCCCTAGAAATTGCAAACTCCTTTGCTGACTATTATAATGCACTCTATAATCTCCCGACTCCCAAAGTGAATCAAGAAGCGGCTGAAACACTAAATAAATTCCTAGCAGACAGTACAATGCCTCAATTGTCTCAATCTGACGTTACAATGCTAAACAACCCCATTTCAGTAACAGAGGTTTTGCTTGCCGTAAAAGATCTTAAGCCAAACAAAGCTCCAGGACCAGATGGTTATTCCGGAATATTTTATAAAACCTTCAAAATTATATTAGTCCCACAATTAGTCACTATCTTTAATTCTATAATGAAAGGAAGTGAAATCCCAAAAGAAATGCTCCTGGCCAGAATATCAGTTATCCCTAAAGCGTGGAAAAATAAGCAGTTATGCCAAGATTATAGGCCCATCTCCCTTATAAACCAAGACATAAAACTGTTCATGAAAATCCTGGCAAATAGACTAAACGATCCCCTAACTAAATTGATACATTCAGATCAAGTCGGTTTCATTAAATCCAGGGAAGCGCCAGACAATACCCGTAAAGTCATCAATTTAATAAATTATGCTGCGGTACATGGAGTGCCTTCTCTGCTCCTTTCGTTGCTCGTTGCTCGTTGGATGCAGAGAAGGCATTCGATAGAGTAAACTGGAGCTACATGACCACCTTATTGACTAAAGTAGGAATACGAGGAGAATTCTTAAACGCTATCTCATTACTGTACTCAACTCCTGAAGCATATATTAGACTAGCAGGATATAACTCTAAATCAATACCAATCCGAAATGGAACAAGACAAGGATGCCCCCTCTCCCCACTGTTGTTCGCCTTGTGCATAGAACCCCTAGCACTTAAAATTAGGGAATGTACAGATATCTCAGAAATTAAAGTAACTAATACATTATATAAACTTGCATTATTTGCAGATGATGTCATTTTAACCCTTACAAAACCCACACTTTCTTTACCACCCTTATATAATATCCTACAACAGTTTGGAGCGGTGTTAGGATATAAAATAAATGAAGATAAATGCGAAGCCATAGGAATCCATCTACCATCGCATACTAAAAAATTGTTAGAGGCTAATTTCTCCTTTAAATGGGCAAGCAAAACTATAAAATAGTTGGGAATTCACATCACGACTGATGTCTATTCACTTTTTAAATATAATTACAAACCCCTATTCACACAAATACGGCAACTTATGTCCAAATGGACGAAATACAAAATATCATTCCTGGGAAGGATTATAGTATCTAAAATGACAATCCTACCAAAACTTCTTTACCTGTTCAGATCTTTACCTATATCCATCCCAATAAGGGAATTACATAGTTTACAAAACGATATTCTCTCTTTTATTTGGCAAAATAAAAAAGTGAGGATTAACAAGCATATTATGACCAGACATAGAGACGGGGGAGGAATGGGTATACCCCATCTGATATCATATTACAACGCTGCCAGAATGGCACAAACAGCTTTATGGTGTACAAGAGATAAAAACATACAATGGGTGCAATTAGAAGCTAACATAATAGGAGTTAATAATATAGCCAAACTTCTATGGTCCACAAAACAAAGCAGGCCCCAGCAGGGGAAGCGATTCATATCCATTACACACACATTATATATCTGGGACAAATTAACACATTGTTATCAAATCACAAACACCAAATCCCCGATAACCCCTCTAATTGATCTCAACTCCTCCATAGATAAGATAGTACAGGATAAATGGGCTAACAGAGGACTGTACAGGATAGCAGACACCCTCATTAATGGGACATTCATGACACATAACCAATACAATGAACTAGACCCTTTAGACACACATACGTGGTACCACTACTTCCAGTTACGCTCTAGAGTACATGAAATTATGGGTACATCAACCACAAGCGTTACCACTCTCTTTGAATCCATATGTCTTTCTAAAACTAGGCCAAAAGGCTCCATAACTAAATTATACCTAATATTCAATATAAATAATAACACAAACAAAACATCAACAATGGACAAATGGGAAGCTGATTTAGGAAAGGAATGGGCAATTACAGACTGGATTCAGACACTCAGACAGGGTACAAAGTTCACGATTAACTCTGCATTACAGGAAAATTACCTAAAATCAGCCTATAGATGGTATTTATACCCCACTAGACTACATAAGATAGGAAACCAAAATAATAATTTATGTTTCAGAGGATGCGGAGAGATTGGCACCTATATGCATATGTGGTGGCACTGTGAAAAAATACAACACTTATGGCAAGAAACAAACAAATTATTGCAAGACATATATGACAGAGAAGTAACATTATTACCGGAACATGCTTTGCAACACCTCCCAATGAGAGGATTCCTACCAAAACAAAATAAATTAATTGCTCAATTATGTACAGCCACGAGAGTATGCCTTGCTAGATACTGGAAAAATGAACCACCAGGGTTCTACATAATTCAACAAAAAATAGAGTATTTATACAAAATGTCTAGTTCAGTAGCGGATTTAATGGCAACTAAAGACACATTCATAGAAATATGGGAACCTTGGATAATGTACACAGAAGCAAAACACAGAGAGCAAGCCAACACCATAACAACTGTCAGGCCACATATCAATCCTGGTGTACAAGCTAAATAGCCAAAGACAAGCTAATAGTATACCAACACAGACCATATCAGAAGAGTTACTGATTTAGGAGAGATGTTGAAGTTTTGAATGTACAAGTCAACTATTCTTAGTTTATATCTATTTGTTGTCCTTTTATATCTGATAATAATTCATACAAAGTTTTCAGGAAAACAAGAATGGACCACAGACTTTACTGTTTAAATTTATTATTTTTAGTTTTAGTTTTTTTTTTGCATTGTATAATTTATCTTTCTGTTATGATGTGCAAAATATGCAAGCACAATATGTTATATGTTACATATGATAATAAAAGCAATTTCTGAAAGAAAAAAAAATACTACTAATATTCTATAACATGTCCAAATAAAAGGTGGAAGACTGGTTGGAAGAAATAAAAACAATATTCTTAGATGCTGTCCTGATCCAGAATCCTAGTCCGTACAGCGTGGACCTGAAATCAAAAACAGAAAAAATCCTCACATAAAAGGCCTATAGGGTAAAGTCTAATGGTGATCAAACTTACCCCAAATGCCAAAAGTCCTGGTACTGATGATGTATAGGCCTTTTATGTGAGGATTTTTTCTGTTTTTGATTTCAGGTCCACGCTGTACAGACTTGGATTCTGGATCAGGACAGCATCTAAGAATATTGTTTTTATTTCTTCCAACCAGTCTTCCACTAGTGTGGATTATCACTAATTGGACTTTATCACCTTTTATTTGGACATGTTATAGAATATTAGTAGTATTTTTAATACATTTATTATCATTATCTAGTGCTGATAACAACATCGTTATCCGCCTGTTTATTATTAGATACCTGACCAGTGTTATTATATTTGTTTTACTTTGGTATATTTAACATTTTATATTCTATGAGATCATTTCCTTATCAGGAATCTGTATTAAGGATGATTTAATATCGCATTTTATCACACTCCATTTTTTATCACTATCACACACATTTTTTGTCCACGAAAATACCTTTTGGAAACCGGTTTTATTTTTTATTTTTTTTATTTTTTTGAGTTTTGAATTTTTGAATTTTTTTAATCTTTTAAATTTTTCTTTTACATTTTTTTCTTTTAGCTTCTCTTTTTTCATATCATTTTATATCACTGTATTGTAATCACTGATTTCCACCACTGTTGTCACACACTATATATTGTGAACCCATGTTGATTTGGTAATTTTCTATTGTGTCAAAGCACAGTATCTGTTTTATTCACACTCTCAATTCCTTGGAGGACCTAATCCACCCCTCCCCCCATCTATAATAATCGGATGAGGAACTGATTCATTTACGTAAAGATCCTTAAACAAGGGTCCCAATAACCTGTTCCAATTACTGAAATGCTGAATTTATTTAAATTTTTCTGTTTTTATTGGGTATGTTGTAATAAATTGTTTTATGTATTTTCAACCGAAAGTGTGATTCCTGATTATACCTAAGCCCTAGGCGCTCCTATTTATCTTTCACTGCTATTTCTCCCAGACCCAATAGGGGGTCTTCTTAATAGTGTAGCCGGTATATAGTCTTAGGCGCTGTCCGCCCTCCCATCCATTTTTGGGAGTGCTTAAACGTTTTTATATATGTTTTGGTGATAAAACTTTATTGGGGCCTAGTTTTTTCCACATGGCTGGCTTAAATTTGCCTAGAAACAGTTTTCTTAGGCCTCCCACTGTGTAGACATGAATTGGAGGGGCCTAATTTAGCGCTTTATTGTGCAGTAACTTTTGCAGACTGAGAAATCCAGCTTCCCTCAAGGAGTCCCCTGAATGCTATAGGACCTCTCTAAAGGGCTTTTAGGCTTTCCAAAGTCGTTTGTATGGCAAGGTAAGGCCACAGCTGAGCTGTGGCAGTTTGTTGTGACTGTTAAAAAACGTCTATATCGGTTTTTTATCTGTTTTTTGAACTAAGGGGTTAATCATCCATTTGCAAGTGGGTGCAATGCTCTGTTAGCTTATTATACACACTGTAAAAATTTAGTTTGATTTACTGCTTTTTTTCACTGTTTTTCAAATTCTGACATTTTTTATTTTTCTTAAAGCACAGTACCGTTTTTATTTTTTGCTTGTTAACTTGCTTTAAAGTGTTTTCCAAGCTTGCTGGTCTCATTGCTAGTCTGTTTAAACATGTCTGACATAGAGGAAACTCCTTGTTCATTATGTTTAGAAGCCATGGTGGAACCCCCTCTTAGAATGTGTACCAAATGTACTGATTTCACTTTAAGTAATAAAGACCATATTCTGTCTTTAAAAAATTTATCACCAGAGGAATCTGACAAGGGGGAAGTTATGCCGACTAACT
The DNA here is from genome assembly GCF_027579735.1 of Bombina bombina. Classification (NCBI taxonomy): domain Eukaryota; kingdom Metazoa; phylum Chordata; class Amphibia; order Anura; family Bombinatoridae; genus Bombina; species Bombina bombina. The sequence goes on from NC_069503.1 coordinate 850,381,974, forward strand.
CGCCCCACATGTCAGAACCTTTAAATCCCGCTCAAGGGACTCACGCTCAAGAGGCGCCAAGTACATCTAGCGTGCCCATGGCGTTTACTTTACAAGACATGGCGGCAGTCATGGATAATACACTGTCAGCGGTATTATCCAGACTACCTGGGTTACGAGGAAAGCGAGACAGCTCTGGAGTTAGAAGAAATACAGAGCATACTGACGCTTTAGTAGCTATGTCTGATACCCCCTCACAATATGCAGAAGCTGAGGAAGGAGAGCTTCTTTCTGTGGGTGATTTTTCTGACTCAGGGAAGAGGATTCAACCTGATTCTGAAATATCAACATTTAAATTTAAGCTTGAACACCTCCGCGTGTTGCTCAGGGAGGTTTTAGCTGCTCTAAATGACTGTGATACAATTGCAGTGCCAGATAAATTGTGTAGATTGGATAAATACTATGCAGTACCTGTTTACACTGATGTTTTTCCAATACCTAAAAGGTTTACAGAAATTATTACTAAGGAATGGGATAGACCAGGTGTGCCGTTCTCTCCCCCTCCTATTTTTAAGAAAATGTTTCCAATAGATGCCGCCACACGGGACTTATGGCAAACGGTCCCTAAGGTGGAGGTAGAAGTTTCTACACTAGCTAAGCGTACTACTATCCCTGTCGAGGACAGTTGTGCTTTCTTAGATCCAATGGATAAAAAGTTAGAGGGTTACCTTAAGAAAATGATTATTCAACAAGGTTTTATTCTACAGCCCCTTGCATGCATTGCCACAGTCACTGCTGCTGCGGCCTTCTGGTTTGAGTCTCTGGAAGAGGCTTTACAGGTAGAGACCCCATTGGATGATATACTTGACAAGCTTAGAGCACTTAAGCTAGCCAATTCTTTTGTTTCTGATGCCATTGTTCATTTGACTAAACTAACGGCTAAGAATTCTGGTTTTGCTATTCAGGTGCGTAGGGCGCTATGGCTTAAATCATGGTCAGCTGACGTTACTTCAAAGTCTAAGCTGCTTAATATTCGCTTCAAGGGGCAGACCCTATTCGGGCCTGGTTTGAAGGAGATCATTTCTGATATCACTGGAGGAAAAGGTCATGCCCTTCCTCAGGATTGGTCCAAATCAAGGGCCAAACAGTCTAATTTTCGTACCTTTCGAAACTTCAAGGCGAGTGCGGCATCAACTTCCCCTAATACAAAACAAGAGGGAACTTTTGCCCAGTCCAAGTCGGTCTGGAGACCTATCCAGACTTGGAACAAAGGTAAGCAGGCCAAAAAACGTGCTGCTGCCTCTAAGACAGCATGAAGGATTGGCCCCCGATCCGGTCACGGATCTAGTAGGAGGCAGACTTTCGCTCTTCGCCCAGGCTTGGGCAAGAGATGTCCAGGATCCCTGGGCATTGGAAATTGTATCCCAGGGATATCTTCTGGACTTCAGGGCTTCTCCTCCAAAAGGGAAATTTCACCTTTCACAATTATCTGCAAACCAGATAAAGAGAGAGGCATTTTTACACTGTGTTCAAGACCTCCTAATTATGGGAGTGATCCACCCAGTTCCAAAGGAGGAACAGGGACAAGGATTCTATTCAAATCTGTTTGTGGTTCCCAAAAAAGAGGGAACCTTCAGACCAATCTTAGATCTCAAGATCTTAAACAAATTTCTCAGGGTTCCATCATTCAAGATGGAGACTATTTGTACCATCCTACCTATGATCCAGGAGGGTCAATACATGACTACAGTGGATTTAAAGGATGCTTATCTTCACATTCCGATACACAAAGATCATCATCGGTTTCTCAGGTTTGCCTTCCTTGACAGGCATTACCAGTTTGTAGCTCTTCCCTTTGGGTTAGCTACAGCCCCAAGAATCTTTACGAAGGTTCTGGGGTCACTTCTGGTGGTCCTAAGGCCGTGGGGCATAGCAGTGGCCCCTTATTTAGACGACATTCTAATACAGGCATCAAATTTCCAAATTGCCAAGTCTCATACGGACATAGTTCTGGCATTTCTGAGGTCGCATGGGTGGAAAGTGAATGAAGAAAAGAGTTCTCTATCCCCTCTCACAAGAGTCTCCTTTCTGGGAACTCTAATAGATTCTGTAGAAATGAGGATTTACCTGAAAGAGGCCAGGTTATCAAAACTTCTAGATTCCTGCCGTGTTCTTTATTCCACTCCTCGCCCTTCGGTGGCTCAGTGTATGGAAGTAATCGGCTTAATGGTAGCGGCAATGGACATAGTGCCGTTTGCCCGTCTACATCTCAGACCGCTGCAACTCTGCATGCTCAGTCAGTGGAATGGGGATTACACAGTGGTTAAGACAGGTGAAGGGGAGCTGTTATGTGTTCAAATAATTTTGTGTAAAAGTTATTTCATAAGATTATTTTGAAAACTATATGATTGTTCAAATGTGTATATGTGCTTAGTGTAGTTTAGATAGAAAGAAGTGTGTCTTTTGAAATTGATAATTTAATAACGAAATAAATTCATAGATATAAGAGTCTAAATTAATGACAAGCAGAAAACAAGAGAAAACAAGAGAAAATAAGAGTTTTTTACACCGTATCTAGGACCACACGGATCACAGCAATAGCCGGCACAAACCTTATTTGAAAAAGCCGGGTTCCTTTGAATCCAGTTGCCGCCAAACGGTGCATCCTGACCTGCTTAGCTGGTAACGGCTCAAAATATCCAGCAATACCTAAAAATTGGGACTAATTCAATATTGCTGCTACTCGCAACTACAGAATGCAAATCTTGACATCCTGCACCAAGAAACAGAGGTCATTTGCCATCAAAGCTTAAAAAGTTTTTCTTCTACCTGGGAAGCAAAAAGAACCGGAGACCTAAAAAAGACCACAGTCCATACTGATTGATAGTATTGGGACACCTCAATCTACAGAAGTTTTCAGGACCCACAGCTATTACTAATAGCAGTCTTCTATCACCAGGTACCAGTCTTATTCTTGTACTTTAATATCTGCCTAAAGATCATTTGGGAACGCCGTATACTAAGGAATTAGAGCTATTACTAATAGCCTATCATTAATCATCATTTTGTACACCTTTCTGAATCATCTTATAAGATCGTTGTTAAGGCAAACCAAAAATTCTACAGTATTGTCCTCAATGGAGTCTGCCACAAGTAGTATTGAGATACACTACTTTCAAAGGTACATTTCAATAGATGTCATTTCAAGGCACTTTTAAGGAAGTTTTTCTTTTGATGTCCAATAATTAGCCCGCTTTTTCAGTGAATATTTTTTAACTTTTTCCACTGCAGTGAGATAAAATTATTTTATCATTTGCACAGATATCTGCTAATTAAGTAATTTTTAATCCTTTATATTTGAGCTCATATGTATCAATATTGTATTTGATTGTATTGCATTTTGTATAACAGTATTTTTAACATTGTTATAAATTTCGATATTTGGTATATTTACTCTTGTTTTCTGCTTGTCATTAATTTAGACTCTTAGGGGTCGATCCGATAAAAATCGTCGCCCGCAAAAGCCGGCGACGCCAATATTTACGCTGGTTTGGTATCACATATACGGCGTAACCTAGAAGTTACGCGCGTATATTTCTGCCGTCGCCCGTAGTTTTTTGGGCTATAGGCAGGTATACCAAACCAGCGCAGTTTGGTATCCAATATGCAGCGTAAGGACTTACGTGGCGAAAATGGAGAAATCTTACTCCATTTTCACCTCGCCACAAAAAGCAGCCGTAAGAAGCCTTACGCTGACTATTGGAGCCCCGTAACTCCCTAAACTGGCTGCTAAAATAAACCTAACACCTAACGCATGCGCAATGTCTATCTCACTGTCAACCGCGATCTTCTAAAATAAACCTAACACCTAACGCATGCGCAATGTATATCTACCTGTCAACCGCGATCCCCCCCCCGAAATCCCTAATAAAGTTATTAACCCCTAAACCGCCGCTCCCGGACCCCGCCGCCATCTACATAAACTAACCACCTACTGTGAGCCCCTAAAACCGCCACCATCTACCTTATCTATCCCCTAATGTGAACCCCTTACACTGCCGCCATCTACCTTATCTATCCCCTAATTAGAACCCCTTACACCGCTGTCATCTACCTTATCTATCCCCTAATTAGAACCCCTTACACCGCTGTCATCTACCTTATCTATCCCCTAATCTGACCCCTTACACCGCCGCCACCTATATAAAAATTATTAACCCCTAATCTAATCCCCCTATACCGCCGCCAGCTATATTAATATTATTAACCCCTAATGTAAGCCCCTTACACCGCCGCCATCTCTATTAAAATGATTAACCCCTAATTTAATCTACCTACCCCGCCGCCAGCTATATTATCTATATTAACCCTAAGTATATTATAGTTAATATAGGTATTACATTATATATATTAACTATATTAACCCTAATTATATTAGGGTTAATATAGTTAATATAGTTACTATAGTATTTATATTAACTATATTAACTCTATCTAACCCTAACACCCCTAACTAAATTTATATTAAATTAATCTAATTCATTTATAAACTAAAATATTCCTATTTAAATCTAAATACTTACCTATAAAATAAACCCTAAGATAGCTACAATATAATTAATAATTACATTGTAGCTATGTTAGGGTTAATATTTATTTTACAGGTAAATTGTTAATTATTTTAACTAGGTATAATAGCTATTAAATAGTTATTAACTATTTAATATCTACCTAGTTAAAATAATTACCCAATTACCTGTAAAATAAATCCTAACCTAAGTTACAAATACACCTACACTATCAATAAATTAAATAAACTACAAACATCTATCTAAAAATACAATTAAATTAACCAAACTAAATTACAAAAACAAACAAACACTAAATTACAAAAAATAAAAAAAAGATTACAAGATTTTTAAGCTAATTACACCTATTCTAAGCCCCCTAAGAAAATAATAAACCCCCAAAATAATAAAAATTCCCTGCCCTATTCTAAATTAAAAAAAGTTCAAAGCTCTTTACCTTACCAGCCCTTAAAAGGGCCTTTTGTGGGGCATGCCCCAAATAATTCAGCTCTTTTGCATACAAATACAATACCCCCCCCATTACAACCCACCACCCACATACCCCTATTCTAAAACCACCCAAACCCCCCTTAAAAAAGCCTAACACTACCCCCCTGAAGATCTCCCTACCTTGTCTTCACCACACCGGGCCGAACTCCTGATCCGATCCGGGCGATGTCTTGCTCCAAGCGGCAAAGAAGAATTCTTCCTCCCGCGATGTCTTCCTCCAAGCGGCAAAGAAGAATTCTTCCTCCGGCGATGTCTTCCTCCAAGCGGCAAAGAAGAATTCTTCCTCCATCGACGTCTTCCTCCAAGCGGCAGCAAAGTCTTCATTCTTCCGGCGGCATCTTCAATCTTCTTTCTTCGCTCCGCCGCCGCGGAGCATCCATCCCGGCCGACGACTGAACGACGAATGAGGTACCTTTAAATGACGTCATCCAAGATGGCGTCCGCCGAATTCCGATTGGCTGATAGGATTCTATCAGCCAATCGGAATTAAGTTAGAAAAATCTGATTGGCTGATTGAATCAGCCAATCAGATTCAAGTTCAATCCGATTGGCTGATCCAATCAGCCAATCAGATTGAGCTTGCATTCTATTGGCTGTTCCGATATGCCAATAGAATGCAAGCTCAATCTGATTGGCTAAGGTAAAGAGCTTTGAACTTTTTTTAATTTAGAATAGGGCAGGGAATTTTTATTATTTTGGGGGTTTATTATTTTCTTAGGGGGCTTAGAATAGGTGTAATTAGCTTAAAAATCTTGTAATCTTTTTTTTTTTTGTAATTTAGTTTTTGTTTTTTTTTGTAATTTAGTTTAGTTAATTTAATTGTATTTTTAGATAGATGTTTGTAGTTTATTTAATTTATTGATAGTGTACGTGTATTTGTAACTTAGGTTAGGATTTATTTTACAGGTAATTGGGTAATTATTTTAACTAGGTAGATATTAAATAGTTAATAACTATTTAATAGCTATTATACCTAGTTAAAATAATTAACAATTTACCTGTAAAATAAATATTAACCCTAACATAGCTACAATGTAATTATTAATTATATTGTAGCTATCTTAGGGTTTATTTTATAGGTAAGTATTTAGATTTAAATAGGAATATTTTAGTTTATAAATGAATTAGATTAATTTAATATAAATTTAGTTAGGGGTGTTAGGGTTAGATAGAGTTAATATAGTTAATATAAATACTATAGTAACTATATTAACTATATTAACCCTAATATAATTAGGGTTAATATAGTTAATATATATAATGTAATAACTATATTAACTATAATATACTTAGGGTTAATATAGATAATATAGCTGGCGGCGGGGTAGGTATTAAATTAGGGGTTAATCATTTTAATAGAGATGGCGGCGGTGTTAGGGGCTTACATTAGGGGTTGATAATTTTAAGATAGATGGCGGCGGTGTTAGGGGCTCACTTTAGGGGGTTATAGATATAATATAGCTGGCGGCGGGGTACGGGAGCGATGGTTTAGGGGTTAATAACTTTATTAGGTTGCGGCGGGGCACGGGAGCGGCGGTTTAGGGGTTAATAGCTTTTTTATTGTTAGGATAGTGAGGGGGGATAGCGGATAGAGGGTTAGACGTGTCGGGCTATGTTAGGGAGGCGTGTTAGACAGTGCGGGTGATTTAGACTTTAGTCAGGTTTTATAGGCGCCGGCAGTTTCTAACATGGCGCAAGTCACTGGCGACTCCAAAAATCTGTACTTACGCAGATTTCTGGACATCGCTGGTTTGTGAGACTTGCGCCACTTTAGCAGGTGACGGCGCCGCATATTGGATGGCTCGAGTTGCGAGCTGAAACTGCGGGAGACGTGGGTTCCCTCGCTTGCGCAGCAAACTGCGATCTATATCGGATCGCGCCCTTATATCTATGAATTTATTTCGTTATTAAATTATCAATTTCAAAAGACACACTTCTTTCTATCTAAAATACACTAAGCACATATACACATTTGAACAATTATATAGTTTTCAAAATAATCTTGTGAAATAACTTTTACACAAAATTATTTGAACATATAACAGCTCCCCTTCACCTGTCTTAACCACATACTACACCGATAACTGTTTGGAGGAACTTTTATCACTTAGAAGGGTTACAGAGCTATCTTTACACTATTTTCACTATTTAAGGTGCACTCACTCCATCCTGTTTTTTAATAATGGGGATTACACAGATTTGTCCCCTCTACTAAATCTGGATCAAGAGACCAGGGATTCTCTTCTCTGGTGGCTATCTCGGGTCCATCTGTCCAAAGGTATGATCTTTCGCAGGCCAGATTGGACAATTGTAACGACAGATGCCAGCCTTCTAGGCTGGGGGGCAGTCTGGAACTCCCTGAAGGCTCAGGGATCATGGACTCAGGAGGAGACACTCCTTCCGATAAATATTCTGGAACTAAGAGCGATATTCAATGCTCTTCAGGCTTGGCCTCTGCTAGTGACAATGAGGTTCATAAGATTTCAGTCGGACAACATCACGACTGTGGCTTACATCAACCATCAAGGGGGAACAAGGAGTTCCCTAGCGATGTTGGAAGTCTCAAAGATAATTAGTTGGGCAGAGATTCACTCTTGCCACCTATCAGCTATCCATATCCCATGTGTAGAGAACTGGGAGGTGGATTTTCTAAGTCGACAGACTTTTCATCCGGGGGAGTGGGAACTCCATCCGGAGGTATTTGCACAATTGGTTCAACGTTGGGGCGAACCAGAACTGGATCTCATGGCGTCTCGCCAGAATGCCAAACTTCCTTGTTAAGGATCCAGGTCCAGGGACCCCAAGGCAACGCTGAAAGGATTACAGCTCATTCTACTAGAGCTGTGGCTTCCACATGGGCCTTTAAAAATGAGGCTTCTGTTGAACAGATTTGCAAGGCAGCGACTTGGTCTTCGCTACATACTTTTTCAAAATTCTATAAATTTGATACTTTTGCTTCTTCGGAGGCTATTTTTGGGAGAAAGGTTTTACAGGCAGTGGTTCCTTCCGTTTAAGTACCTGCCTTGTCCCTCCCTTCATCCGTGTACTTTAGCTTTGGTATTGGTATCCCACAAGTAATGGATGATCCGTGGACTGGATACACCTTACAAGAGAAAACATAATTTATGCTTACCTGATAAATTTATTTCTCTTGTGGTGTATCCAGTCCACGGCCCGCCCTGTCATTTTAAGGCAGGTATTTTTTAACTCTAAACTACAGTCACCACTGCACCCTATAGTTTCTCCTTTCTCTTGCTTGTCTTCGGTCGAATGACTGGAGGTGGCAGTTAGGGGAGGAGCTATATAGACAGCTCTGCTGTGGGTGATCCTCTTGCAACTTCCTGTTGGGAAGGAGAATATCCCACAAGTAATGGATGATCCGTGGACTGGATACACCACAAGAGAAATAAATTTATCAGGTAAGCATAAATTATGTTTTTGTTCAGTTATTTTTATTGATGCAATCTTTATAGCTGCAAGATACTGCAGTCTATGGGCTCTATTTAACAAGCTCTTTATGGAGCTTGATGGCCCGTGTTTCTGGCGAGTCTTCAGACTCACCAGAAACAGCAGTTATGAAGCAGCGGTCACAAAGACCACTGCTCCATAACCTGTCTGCCTGCTCTGAGCAGGCAGACAGACATCGCCGGAAATCAACCCAATCGAGTACGATGGGGTTGATTGACACCCCCTGCTGGCGGCCTATTGGCCGCGAGTCTGCAGGGGGTGGCGTTGCACCAGCAGCTCTTGTGAGCTACTGGTGCAATGCTGAATACAGCGAGCGTATTGCTCACTGTATTCAGCGAGGTCTGTCGGACCTGATCTGCACTGTTGGATCAGGTCCGACAGACCTTGATAACTATGGGCCTATGTCTAAGCATGAAGTGTTTTAAGGTGAAATCCTGGCAATTTAATAATATTCTTTAAAATATTCTATTGTGTTTTGCATTACAATTTATCATCATAATATTTTTGGATAGAAATGCATTTTACTTCCCTACTGCTGGAAAAAAAAATATTGGGCATTTGCAAAGAGGAAACATGAAAAGTCCAACTTTTCCAATAAGGGTCCACAATCCAGGCCCAGTGGTATCTGATATTATAGTTATGTCTGGGCAGTCCTTATATCTAGAAGAAAGATAAATCACAGCATGGTGGTCTTGGGCCTAATAGTAACTGCCCTGGAGGTAATACTTCAAGCAAAGTTTTGCATGTGATCACTTTAGTTGTGTTTCATCGCTGAATTAAAGGGATATAATATTTCTTTCATATTGGAGGGGGTTACACCTCGGTTGGTGTTGCTAGAGAGAATGTAATGTACAGAAGGAATTTTATGCAACCACTTTTTTCCAAAATATAAATTGACTGTTTCAGGGGCTGGGTGATTTGGTGTTTGGAATCACCAAAGGGTATCAGAGGTGTAGCCTTGCATGATTTCATCCCTTTCCACCAATATTGTAATGCTCGTGGGGTAATCCTCTATCAGACCAAACTCGGCTAGTAGTCTTGTTATCCCGGCATCGAGATGGAATGATAGGGAATATCCCAGAGCGGAGAAAGTTAGTGAGATGAGGAAGGCAGCACTCACCACAGGCAGGACAGTCCCTAGCAGCAACAGCAGAGCAGTCCAAGGATGAACCACTAGAATAGTCAGACAGGCAGGGTTTGGCAACAGTAAAGCAGTCCAAGGGCACACAACTAGAATGGTCAGGCAGGCAGGGTTTCTAAACAGAGATCAATCCAGCAGTGTAAGGGTTAAGGCAGGTAGAGTAGTCAGACAGGCAGGTTCAGCAACAGCAATTAATCCAGCAGTTAAAGGGTTAAGGCAGGTAGAGTAGTCAGGCAGGCAGGTTCGGAAATGATATTAGGCACAAAAAATAACTATCTGTCACACCCAGGAGCACACAAAGTAACACCTATACTTGAGCAGTGACAGATTGTTCTACAAACATTTAATAGGTGCAGATTCGTGCCACTGAGCTCTGACCTGGCATCCGGAGCGTGCGATGATGACGCATCCGGAGCCGACACTGCCCCTGACAATGAGCAGGGAAGGAGACGCTGTGCCCCTGGCAACCAGAGTCGGCCTCAAAGGAGGAGCAGCATGGAATCTGGAGACCAGAGATGAAGCATGCACATCAAGGGCAGAAACCCAGTAACAATTTGCCATGGAGTAACCCTTCCAATGTATCAGATACAGCAGTTTTCTGCTCCTGTATCTGGAGTCCAGAATCTTAGCTACTTCATATTCGGGGTCACCACAAACCAAGAGCGGAGGAAGAGGAGCAGCTCGGAGCAGGGTATATCTATTCTTGATGTAAGGTTTAAGTAATGAGATGTGGAAGACTGGATGTATGCGTAGGGTTTTTGGCAAGCCCACTTTGTAGTCAACAGGAGACAGTCTTTTCAGGACCTTGTAAGGGCCAATAAACCTAGGCCCCAATTTGTGACAGGTTTGACATAGACGAATGTGTTCAGTAGAGATCCAAACACGTTCACCCACTGGGATGGCACGTACAGAAGCCCTATGACGATCAGCAAACTTCTTATATCTAGAGACAGCTGAACACAGCTGAGAGCAAATATGTTGCCAATGAGTGGTGAGTTAAGTTACGTGTCGGTCTGCGGCAGGGACCCCTGAGCTGAAAGAGGGAAGACATGAGGTTGATGCCCTGCTGCAGCTTGAAATGGAGAACATCGAAGAGAAGAGTGCCAATGAGTGTTTCTTGCCAGCTAAGCTAGGGGTAGCAATTCAGACCAGTTGGTATGGCGAGTGTTGGCAAAGGCTCTAAGGTAAGCTTCAAGATCCTGGTTTGCTCTCTGTTAGTCCATTGGTCTGAGGATGGTAGCCAGACAACAAGGAAACAGTGGTTCCAATCAACTTACAAAAGACTCTCCAGAAGGCAGAGATGAATTGTGTATCTCTGTCGGAAACAATATTCACAGGAATGCCGTGAAGTCGCACTACATGCAAGAGAAAAAGGGATGACAATTCCTGAGCAGAAGGCAGTTTGGTTAAGGGTACGAAGTGAGCCATTCTGGAAAAGTAGTCCGCCACAACCCAGATAACTGTATGGTGGTCGGAAAAAGGAAGGTTCACAATGAAGTCCATTGTTATGTGTGTCCATGGTCGTTTGGGAATGGACAATGGTTGGAGCAAGCCAGGAGGCAAGGAACGGGGAGTCTTGTTGGCCGCACAAATTGTGCAGGCTTTTACATAATCCTGAGCGTCAGACTTCATAGTAGGCCACCAAACATGTTGGGAAAGACATTTGAAAGTCTTAGACAAAACAGGATGTCCTGAGAGTTTGCTATCATGAGCCCAGGCTAGCACAGGGATGTGTTGGTTCAGAGGTAAAAAGAGGATATCGGAGGCCAAGGGGGCACCAGGAGGTTTACTAGACTGAGCACGTTGCAATCTTTGCAGAAGGGTGGTATTGAGTTGAGCAACCACACAGGAGGGGGGTATGATGTGCTCGATAGGAGCTTCTGAGGAATCACTTGAGTGAGGGAAGTGATGGTAAAGGGTGTCCGCCTTCTTGTTCTTGGTCCCAGGAAGATAAGAGACCACAAAGTTAAAACGGGAAAAGAACAAGTCCCACCTGGCCTGTCGAAAATTAAGTCGATGAGCAGTCTCTAGGTAAGTCAGATTCTTGTGGTCGGTGAGAATCTGAATAGGATTGGCGGTGTCCTCTAACCAGTGACACCAATCAGTCAAGGCCATCTCAATGTCTAAGAGTTCACGATTACACACATCATAGTTCCACTCAGCAGGAGTAAAGCGTTTAGAAAAAAAGGCTACAGGGTGTGACTTGGAAGTCAAAGGGTCCCTCTGGGTAAGAACTGCTCCAGCCCCTATCTCAGAGGCATCAACCTCTAAAGTGAACTGTAGGTCAGGATCAGGATGGCGGAGCACAGGAGCTGAACAAAAAGCCTTTTTCAGACAAGAGAAGGCGTTTATGGCCTCAGGAGGCCAATGTTTACAGTCTTTGTTCCATTTTGTCAATTTAGTGAGAGGAGCTATTGTTTGAGAAAAGTTCTTTATAAACTTGCAGTAATAATTGGAGAAACCCAAGAACCTCTGCAATAAACCAGATAAACGATGACAATGCGGTTAAGGAGTTCATGGAAGACATCCCTGACAAATGCCTGGAAGACTGCAGGGGCGTTACACAGCCCAAAGGGCATTACAAGGTATTCATAATGCCCAGATCTTGTGTTAAAGGCGGTTTTCCATTCATGGCCTGGAAAGATGCGAATCAGATTGTATGCCCCATGTTAGTCTAATTTGGTGAATAAGCGAGCATCCCTGAGTGAGTCATACAGTTCGGTGATCATTGGTATGGGATAGCGATTCTTGATGGTTATGTTGTTCAACGCCCTGTAGTCAATGCAGGATCTGAGCCCACCAGCCTTATTATTGACAAAAAAGAAACCAGCCCCAGCAGGAGAGGAGGAAGGGGCGAATGAACCCTTTAGCTAGGTTCTCTTGGATGTTCTCCTCCATGGATTTGGTTTCAGCCTTGGAGACTGGATATGTCCTCCCTTTAGGAAGTGGGGCTCCGGGAAAGAGGTCGATCTTGCAGTCATAAGGATGGTGGGGTAGCAGCACATTGGCTGCTTTTTTCTTGAACACAAAGTCTATGTATAATGAAGGAAGGTTTGAAGGAGTCTGTATACTGACTATGGGAATACAGGGCAGAGTAATGACTTTAGCAAGGCAGGAGTGGAAACAGGAGGTACCCCAGGAGGCCAGTTGTCCCTCAGCTCAATCGAACTGTGGATTGTGTACCCGAAGCCAAGAAAGACCAAGGATAACAGGCTGTGCTGGGGAATGAATGACCTCAAACTGCAGCTGTTCAGTGTAGAGGACTCCCACAGTCAGTGTCAGGGGTGCTGACTCAAAATGGATCACGCCCGAACCAAGGGGGGTGCCATCCAGGGTAGTTATTTTGAGAAAATGTCTTTTCTGCAGAAGAGGCAAACCAGCTTGAATCATAAAATGGTGATCCAGGAAGTTTCCAGCAGCCCCTGAATCAATGAAGGTTTGAGTGTGAACAGTATTCTGAAGGAAGGTAAGGGTAACAGGTACCAGAATCCGAGAGGAGTGAGGGGATTTAGTAGAGATCATGCTTAGAGGTACCCCAGTGTTATCCCCTAAGCATTGGCTTTTCCCGGCCAAATGTCACAGTCCTTCAGTTGGTGGGTGTTAGATCCACAATAAAAACATAGTCTCAGTCTCCTTCTTCTCCGTCTTTCAGACTCTGAAGGTTTGAAGGAGGTGAGATCCATGGGTTCCTCTACTGAGGTAACTGGAGTAGCTGAAGGGGTAGCGGATGCTGCCAAAACTGGGTGAATAGGAGGACGGGAGGGAAGGATCCTCCTAGTTCTGTGTCTCTCGGCTTGCCTTTCCTGAAAGTGAGAGTCCAGACTGATAAAAAGCACTATAAAGTCATCCAAAGAAGAAGGAAGATCACGATAAGTGAGTTCATCTTTGATGCATTCATGGAGACCCCTCCTAAAGGCTGCCTTGAGAGCACTGCCATCCCAAGTGGTTTCAAGTGCCAAGGTGCAGAACTCAATGGCATATTGTGCCACAGTTGTATTGCCTTGGCGGAGATCCAGGAGAGAATATTCTGCAGTAGACGTATGGCCAGAAGTCCCAAACACAGAAGATAAAGCAGAAATGAACTCATCAGCATCATGCAGGAGTAGACAACCACCCTAAACAATCATCATGCAGGAGTGTAGTGTTCTGTTCCAAAAGAAGAGAGACCCAGGCAAGAGCCTTGTCCTTTAGCAAGGAAATGATAAAGGTGACCCTTGACTGATGAGACTGGAAGGTGTGAGGATCATTGCAGAAGTGCAGCCTGCATTGGTTTAGAAAGCCCCTGCAATCAGTAGTACCTTCATACTTGTCAGGCAAGGGTATCCGGGGTATACTTCCAGAAGCAGAGGAAGAAGTCACAGCACTAGGAGTAGGGACTGGTGGTGTAGCAACAGGAGCGGCATCCCTCGCTGCAACTAGTAAGGAGATTTGAGCGATAATAGCCTCTAGATTGGAATCCATATTCTGCAACTGTGTGGTATGGGTTCCCAACATCTGTCCCTGAAGATAAACAGCTCGTGCCACCTCATCTGGCTGCATGGCCCAAGTATAATGTAACACTCGTGGGATACTCTTCTATCAGATCAAACTCGGCCAGTAGTCTTGTTATTCCGGCGTCGAGCCGGAATGATAGGGAATTTACCAGAGCAGAGAAGGTTAGTGAGATGAGGAAGGCGGCACTCACCACAGGCAGGACAGTCCCCAGCGACAACAGCAGAGCAGTCCTAGGATGAACCACTAGAATGGCCAGGCAGGCAGGGTCTGGCAAAAGCAAAGCAGTCCAAGGATAAACCACTAGAATGGTCAGGCAGGCAGGGTTTGGCAACAGTAAAGCAGTCCAAGGCTAAACCACTAGAATAGTCAGGCTGGCAGGGTTTGGCAACAGTAAAGCAGTCCAAGCATACACCACTAGAATAGTCAGGCAGGCAGGGTTTGGCAACAGAAATCAATCCAGCAGTGTAAGGGTTAAGGCAGGTAGAGTAGCCAGATGGGCAGGTTCAGCAACAGCAATTAATCCAGCAGTTTAAGGGTTAAGGCAGGTAGAGTAGTAAGGCAGGCAGGTTCAGAAACTATATTAGGCACAAAAAAGAACGATCTGTCACACCCAGGAGTACACAAAGTAACACCTATACTTGGGCAGTGACAGATCATTCTACAAACATTTAAATAGGCACAGATTTGCGCCACAGAGCTCCGACCAGCAACCGGAGCATGCGGCGATAACGTCAGCGCCGCACACATCCGGAGCCAACACTGCCCCTGACAACAATCAGGGAGGGAGACGCCTCACCCCTAGCAACGGCTAGAGCGGTGCGGCGTGACAAATATTCTGAAACTAACAGCTTTATTTTTTGCCCTTAAGATATGTAGGTATTACTGATGTTGGCTCTTTTCAGCTACACAGAGAGTGTGTACAGCCGGTTTGTTATTGCTGAAGTAAGTCAAATCCTCAGTTGGGTGGAACCTAACAAATGGGTTAAAGCTAACACTTATCTTTCTGTTTGGGTTATGTTTTGCAAATGGTGCTAGGAGATTGTTTTCTGAATCTGAAGACTTTTGTTCATAGATTTGTCTACACCTAGAAATAGTTTGAAATGTCTTATTGGTTAACATTTTTGGAAAGGTGTCACAAAGACTGATTATTTTTGATGTTCATTATTTTCTCACAATATACAGGACTAGGAATACACTGTCCTCTTTATGTATGAGTTAGAAC
This sequence comes from Bombina bombina, assembly GCF_027579735.1. NCBI lineage: Eukaryota > Metazoa > Chordata > Amphibia > Anura > Bombinatoridae > Bombina > Bombina bombina. The sequence continues at coordinate 850,397,356 of NC_069503.1, forward strand.
ATAACACAAGGTGCAGGCACATTTTACTAGAACTTTAGCTTTCTTCTGGGTATACTATAATAATTCCTCAGTTCACCAAGTGTGAAAGTCAGCAAACTTGGTCTTTCTTCTTACTTTCACTAAATTATGTATTTGCATATTGGTTATAGAAGTATAAACTTGCAAACCATTCATTTTTAGGACTTAGGATTCTTAATTGGCTTTATGATTCATATGGATAATTTTTTTAAAATAATTTTTTATTGAGGTTTTGCAAAAAAAAATACAACATACTGATATAGCCTTACAACCGTAAAGTCACATAAATTAAGAGTTAGCCGGCTTCATACAATATAAAGAAATAATAACATTCAAAAACAAAACTTGTATATAACATTGCATGCTGTTAAGAAGGCTTCTTGAACCTCTTTTTTTAAAAAAAATATACTAGCATATCTGGTTGACTAGTTATAAGGCCACTCAAGGGCTCTTAAACTGCATAAAAATGAAAAGAAATAAGGTAGTCAAATCTGCGGCCACTCATGGGCCTAGGAAGAGCATATAACCATCAGTGGGTAAGCACCGCTTAGGGTATAGATTATATACTTGTTCAAATAGGAGGGGAAGGGTATATTGATAATTGGCTAGAGAGTAATAACTAGCAATTGAGGTCTCTAAGGAACTCTGCCAAACTAGAAGTGTTAGGGGTATGCTGTAACTGGGAGGAAAGTCCCCACATTAAAAAGGCTCATACATTCATGAGTTGCGTAAATAACGACTTATCCGGAACAACCAGGCTCAATAAATAATACTAGGTTAGACCGAAATTATGGGCTTAGGTGAACTTACAGGGTTAACATTACTATGACATAGGTATGGCTAACAAAGCTTTATAACCTTATAAGTATGATTTTTAGTTATACGTCTATGGAACTAGGTGTGACGCTACTATCTCGTTTCTATATTTTTTATGTCACAAATATATTGTCTCTACAGGATAGGCCTCTATATGTCTCAGCTAATAGCAAGCTGGTTATAATCATATACATGAGAGAGGGGGCATTCTATGGAAAGTCTAGAATAAACCTCAAGTTCCCACCACGATAACTAATATAATATAAAGTCATGGCTATACGTGCAGGAATTCAAATAGGAGATCCAGTGCTGCAGATTATAATGACATCTTTTGGATAGATACAGTGAAGTGAGATTATTTGCATAAACCTTTTTATAGCAGGATGTGACTAATACAATTACGGCCTGACCTGATGTATTGAGTCTATGTTTCTACAAACCTATTATTGGCTAAATATAGTCTCATACTCCCCATATGGCTAAAAATCTTATGTTAGCACCATCAACTTCCCAGATATGTAAGGCATGGGAATATAGTTACATTGAAAATACTTGTTAAATGCATATATCTGTACGTGTAATGATTGGGAGGTAGATAATAGCCTATAGTACATAAACTCCAATATCTAGGTTGATTGGAGTACTAAGATTATCGAAGTAAGTCAAACTATGTATTTGTCTTTTAAATGAGAGTTGTTAGGAAGGTGCAGGCTCAAAGAGTGCAAGGAAAAGTTTGTGCCTTATAGAAAGAGTAGTGTGCTAGCTGTGGCAGCCCACGCTGGAGGTGCTACTCTAAATGCACCTTTACTGTATATATGGAAGGGGAGCTTGTCTAATAGATATATGGGAGATACACTATTCAGAAACTCCAACTTTCCTGTGACCAGTGATGGTTAAAAATTCAGCATTCATACTTTATATGCAAGATTAATAATAACCTGAATCAAGTAACAGCACGGCTGATCCCATTGCACAACTAACATTTCAAGAGGATATGCATGTATTTATCTAAAGAGTATTTTCTTAAACTTGATATAAGAGTGCCTACATAAATTGTATATACAGAGATAATCCTTATAAATAGCTCTTACACAGGGTGGTACAAAGCATTATCAACCTGGAAGACACATATTGTTTATATAATATGAGGATATATCATCTAATACCATATGCTAAAAGCCTGGATTAAGCAGGATGATTTAGAATAACAGTCAGGACTTCAGTTAATTAGCGAACAAAGTAACTGTCACATATCAGCTCTAGGATAAAGGGAAATGTCCGAAACTATGCAATAATTCAAAATAAATCTAAAGTTATGGGACCCCAATTAGAATAGGGTGCGAGGATCCGACTACTTAAATTTACAAATAAACATGAGATTAGAAAGCTGACAGCCTCAAAAATTTTGCTGCAAATGGCTGAGAGCATCCATCTTGGAATAAAATTATCCGATCCCTTTTTGGGTGCTTCCCAACTTGCCTCCACATCCGTGAGGGCTCAAAGTGAAAGGCGCCATGTTTGAGTACCTTAAAAAGCACTGTTCGGTCTGGGTCAGAGCAGCCAAAAATAGAGACTGCGAGTATGCAGGAGAGACCGGGGCTGTATCAAATCCTACTGATGAGGGCTTCAAAGTAAATTTTGTGACTTTAGCCGACACTAGTGCATTGTGTAATTCACTGCAGTGTAGCGGGAGTGCAGGTGCATCCACCCTCGGCGTCTGTTCTCTAGTAGTCGCGCTCACACTCTCCAGAGCGGGAAAGCAGAATGTTTCTGCTGGGTTTCCATCCCTGTCATGTCGGAACCGTGTCTCCTGCGGCTGTCTGCATAATAGCTCCCTTGGAGAAGTGGCAAGTAGGGCAGCCTGGTTCACACTGTGTAAACAGCCAGAGTAGCTAGGCTGTACATCACTAATCATTTCAGACGCCATTTGCGCTTCTGTATGCAATTGCCTTTCGTGGCAGGGCCTCAGGGCTGACACTATCTGCGCATAGTTGCTGTCCATTTTCCGACCTAATGTGATCAAGAGGTCCTGTAGTCCGCTGTATGAGGGCTCCTCCATAGTGAGCTATAATTGTACCCCTCAAAAATAGTAATGAAATAGCGCTGCTTAACCCAACAGGCCGGGGGGGGGGTTATGTAGACAGTAGAAGGCCGCCGCCATTTCAACCAAACCTCAGAACTTTAGTAGGCGATTCCAATAAAAAAACTGGTATCCGCAAGTTTAGCTCAGTCTTAGGCAACTAGTACACCAAAATATAGTCCAGACTTTCTGATTATAAAACTTATAAGTTATATTTTGACTTCAGAGAGTCCGGAGCTTCTGGTAATGGCGGCTGCTAGGACACGCCCCCCATATGGATAATTTTGATCCACTAGTACCTATGGTATACGTATTTATGTTTCAGTATTGTATTACAATTTATCAGAATTTATTATTTGGATTATCAGAATAAGCACAGACATAGATAATAATCTCTTCTATTTTATTAGGTTTGTTTTACAAATGACATGTAAATATTTCAAAGTTTTTTTGTTTTTGCTCCCTTCTATTAGCTGCAGGCTGGGAAAATTGAACATGTGTGCAATTTTGTATTTTACTTTCCTATGGGAATATTGAAGACACTGCTGTCAAGGACCATGAATCATGTTAATACATAGCCACCTCTACAGCTGTTTAAATGCCTGCCATAATGTGATGATTTTAACTCACAATATAATGCATTACAGATTCTTTAGATCAGCTTCTCTTTCAAAATCAATTCAAGAAATGAACAGCAAAGGTTGACACTGATTAAAATGTTAATACGAACTGTCTATTATATCAAAAAAAGACTGCTGTTTACTTGCATTTATGAAATTAATCTCAATAAGACGCTACTCAAAATTACATTTGCTAAATCAATGTCAAACAGTAAAAAAGTGTATTGTTATTTATACTAGACTTTCAATGAAATATTACTGGCAATATTGGAGCCATCATAACTATTTTACATAGACTTTCTGAGTTAAATTCAAATTTACATATTTTTAAATTTGTGTTTTACAAAATGGATGCAGATTTGACATGACACATCTGTAGCTTTTATAAATCTTATTTCTTTCTAATGTTTTATGATATTCTGATGTAATGCAAAACATTATTCAGTGTTATAGATATCACATTTAAGCTCACTGTTTCTGAAATAAAATAGGGAAAAAAAGATGTGACATATTTTCAGTGAAAATTATGTTGTTTTAATTGTAACATTTTAAATTTAATATAACATATTTTACAATTTATATATTTTAGCAATGGTGCTATGAAAATGTATTTTTGGTAACAAAAAAATATTGGTCCCTAATCCAATCCATTAGATTGAAATGTTTGAAAACATTGTGTGCGTGCTTAGGTAATTTATGGCTTAATTTTTGAAGTCTTTACAATCCATTTGGTGTGCAGCTATTTTAATTAGTAAACTGCTAAAACTCATTAAAAATGAGTTATGTTTATGATATCTTGGGGTTTAATCTATATATGGCTTTTCAAAAGGGTTTTTTCTGGGAATTTTTCAAAAGATATATGTCAAAGCCAAGCTAAACATGCATGCTAACTGACTGAAAAGTATTTACTTACTAACTGCAGGGTTTTTATAATATATGAAGTTTAACATCCTGAGTACACCATTTTATGAAATTATATAATTAAAATGTTTTACACATCCAAAAAAATAATTGCAATTATTAAATAACATGCTTATTGGGCCAGAATACAAGTAGTGTGCTATTTAGCTCTTTTGTTTGTGCCAAAATGCTGCTAGAAGTAAGCTTTAACGTAACTTCAGGACTTTGGATATCCCGACCTCGCTAACGTCTTCTCCCAGACTTCAAAGGAGAGTGCAAACTGGAAAAAGATTTATTACTTGTGCGGTAACCCAACAGAAGTTAAATCTACAGTGCTAACCCAAAGGTAGTTATGAATATTTTACATTCCAATATTTTTAACATGAAGAAAATGTTCATATATATATAAAATATATTTAATGTATTTTTTGTAAAATATATATCTGTCCCTATATGAAGAACAATGTAATGTAAAAAGATTTTCCTTGTTTTTAGGTATTTGAGTGGAAAGGGCTTCAAAGTATTTATACATATGTGAATATGTGTATACATGTGTATATATGTGTCTATATGTGTATAACAAGTATACCAATATATACAAATTTATATATACATAAATAAACATGTATATGTATGTTTATATAAATTATAACCCTTTCTATACAAATACCTCAAATACCTTTTCATATACAATATACCTTTTAAATCTTATAACTTTTTTTTTTGTTTATATTTATATGATTATTTTTTATTACATATTGGTTTGCTTTCAACTTGTAATTTGCACGATATTTCAATATTGTGAGCATTAACGTTAGTGTGCCGCTCATAATCTAGCACATTTTTCTTTAATTATTCAGATAGAGCATGCAATTTTAAACAAATTTCTATTTACTTATATTGTTTAATTTGCTATGTTCTCTTGGTTTTTGTTGTTGAAAAGCATACCTAGGTAGGCACAGAAGCAGCAATACACTACTGGGAGGTAGCTGCTGATTGGTGGCTGCTCTAATGTGCCTGTTGTCATTAGTTTACACAATGTTTTCAGATAGCTCTCAGTAGTGCAACAAAGGATACCAGGAGAATGAAGCAAATTTAAAGGGACATGAAACCCACATTTTTTCTCTCATGATTCAGTTAGAAAATACAATTTAAACAACTTTCTAATTTACTTCTATTATCTAATTTGTTTCATTTTCTTGGTATCATTTGTTGAAGAATCAGCAATGCACTAATGGTTTCTAACTGAACTCATGGGTGAGCCAATCACAATCGATATATATATATATATATATATATATATATATATATATATACATATATATATATATATTCAGCAACCAATCAACAGCTAGAACCTAGGTTCTCTGCTGCTCCTGAGCTTGCCAAGATAAACCTTTCAGTAAAGGATAACAAGAGAAGGAAGCAAATTATATAATAGAAGTACATTGGAAAGTTGTTTAAAATGATATCCTCTATCTGAATCATGAAAGAAAAATTTTGGGTTTCATGTCCCTTTAATAATAGAAGTAAATTGGAAATGTGTTTAAAATTGTATGCTACGTCTGAATCATGATTGGAAAATATGAGTTTTATGTCCCTTTAAATGTGAAATATGTGCTCTGTTTTAAACCAGGAAATAATCAGCCACGATTTGCTGCTTGAAACAAACAGGTTTTTAAGAGTTCAGTGCTGTTGAAAAATAGCTATTTGATGAATTGGAAAACCAGTGTCTGTTTCAAAGAAAAATAGTGGTTTTCTAGTGGTCTTGATAATAAGGGTTTCTAGTGGTCTTGAATTAAAAAAATCCCACCAAATCCATGCAAGACATGTTCCTTGTTAGACATCTTGTTAGACATCTACGGCTAGATTTCGAGTCTTGCATTAGCCTTAAAAAGCAGCATTGAGAGGTCCCAACGCTGCTTTTTAACGCCCGCTGGTATTACGAGTCTTGAAGGTATAGGTGTACCGCTCACTTTTTTGGCCAGACTCGAAAATACGGCAAATCCACTTACGTCAATTGCGTATCCTATATTTTCAATGGGACTTGCATAGTGCCGGTATTGCGAGTCTAACCAAAAGTGAGCGGTAGACCCTCTCCTGTCAAGACTGATACCGCATTTAAAAGTCAGTAGTTAAGAGTTTTACACTACAACGCCGTAGTATAAAACTCTTAACTAAAGTGCTAAAAAGTACACTAATATAATAAATATATGAACCCCTAAACCTAAGTGTAACCCTAACCCTAACACCCCCCTAACTTAAATATAATTTAAATAAATCTAAATAAATCTAAATAAAATTAATACAATTAACTAAATTATTCCTATTTAAAACTAAATACTTACCTATAAAATAAACCCCAAGATAGCTACAATATAACTAATAGTTACATTGTATCTAGCTTAGGGTTTATTTTTATTTTACAGGCAACGTTGTATTTATTTTAACTAGGTACAATAGTTACTAAATAGGTATTAACTATTTAATAGCTACCTAGTTAAAATAAAGACAAATTTACTTGTAAAATAAAACCTAACCTAAGTTACAATTACACCTAACACTACACTATAATTAAATTAATTCCCTAAATTAACTACAATTAACTACAATTAAATATAATTATCTAAAGTATGAAACCCCCCCCCACTAAATTACAGAAAATAATAAAATAATTACAAGTTTTTTAAACTAATTACACCTAATCTAATCCCCCTAATAAAATAAAAAAGTCCCCCAAAATAATAAAAAGCCCTACCCTATACTAAATTACAAATGGCCCTTAAAAGGGCCTTTTGTGGGGCATTGCCCCAAAGTAATCAGCTCTTTTACCTGTAAAAAAAGTGCAATACCCCCACAACATTAAAACCCACCAATCCCCCTTTAATAAAACGTAACACTAATCCCTTGAAGATCACCCTACCTTGAGAAGTCTTCACCCAACCGGGCCAAAGTCCTCAACGAAACCGGGCGAAGTGGTCCTCCAGATGGGCAGAAGTCTTCATCCAAGCTGGGAAGAAAAGGTCCTCCAGACTATCTTCATCCATCCGGCGCGGAGCGGGTCCATCTTCAAGACATCCGACGCGGAGCATCCTTCCTGGCCAACCACTAACCAATGAATGAAGGTTCCTTTAAGTGACGTCATCCAAGATGGCGTCCCTTCAATTCTGATTGGCTGATAGAATTCTATCAGCCAATTGGAATTAAGGTAGAAAAAATCCTATTGGCTGATGCAATCAGCCAATATGATTGAACTTTAATCCTATTGGCTGATTAGAACAGCCAATAGGATTGAGCTCACATTCTATTGGCTGATTGCATCAGCCAATATGATTATTTCACCGTTAATTCCGATTGACTGATAGAATTCTCGCAGCCAATCGGAATTCAAGGGACGCCATCTTGGATGATTAGTCGGTTAGTCGTCAGCCAGGAAGGATGTTCCGCGTCGGATGTCTTGAAGATGGACCCGACCCGTGCCGGATGGATAAAGATAGAAGATGTCGTCTGGATGAAGACTTCTGCCCGTCTGGAGGACCTCTTCTTCCCGGCTTGGATGAAGACTTCTGCCCGTCTGGAGGACCACTTCACCCGGCTTCGTTGAGGACTTCGGCCCGGTTGGGTGAAGACTTCTCAAGGTAGGGTGATCTTCAAGGGGTTAGTGTTAGGTTTCATTAAGTCGGTATTGGGTGGGTTTTAGCGTAGGATTGGGTGTGTGGGTGGTGGGTTTTAATGTTGGGGGGGTATTGTACTTTTTTTTACAGGTAAAAGAGCTGATTACTTTGGGGCAATGCCCCACAAAAGGCCCTTTTAAGGGCTATTTGTAATTTAGTATAGGGTAGGGCTTTTTATTATTTTGGGGGCTTTTTTATTTTATTAGGGGGATTAGATTAGGTGTAATTTGTTTAAAAAACTTGTAATTATTTTATTATTTTCAGTAATTTAGTGTTATTTTTTCGTAAGCGATTGGATACAGTTGCCCACGTGACTACGGGACTAACGGAAGAAATCCATTGCCTGTTGTGAGTAAAACGCCGCAGGAAAAATGGCTACAAAGTAAAATTCAGCTTGTTGTGAATTAAATACTACAGCAGAAACGGCTACAAAGTAAGATAAATACTTACGAAAAAGGAACAATTTATACCGCAGCTACTATTGAATATATTCTTGACAGAAACAGTATATAATCTTCAAGTTGGCCTCTGTGGGCATCCGTATTCCCACCTGCGCATGTGCAGTAGCGTGTGGTGGATGCTGCAGCTCTGCGCGCATTCAGGCAGATCTGTTTACTTAGTGTTGAGGTCCTTATAAGGGTGGGACTCTTGGTGCTGCTGGTCGGCGTCTGAGTTGATCCCGCTGAGATTTGCTACAGGCGAAAGACAACTAGCCAGAGGGCATTACCGCTCATACATTTCTGTCATCTTGTAAGTGTGCAATTTTCTGTGTGTGTCATTTACTTGAATAAATGCTGCTGTGATTCGTGGATGCGCTGTTTTCTTCTTGTCATTTCATAATTTAGGGAACTAATTTAATTATAGTGTAGTGCTAGGTGTAATTGTAACTTAGGTTAGGTTTTATTTTACAAGTAAATTTGTCTTTATTTTAACTAGTTAGCTATTAAATAGTTAATACCTATTTAGTAACTATTGTACCTAGTTAAAATAAATGCAAAGTTGCCTGTAAAATAAAAATAAACCCTAAGCTAGATACAATGTAACTATTAGTTATATTGTAGCTATCTTGGGGTTTATTTTATAGGTAAGTATTTAGTTTTAAATAGGAATAATTTAGTTAATTGTATTAATTTTATTTAGATTTATTTAAATTATATTTAAATTAGGGGGTGTTAGGGTTAGGGTTAGACTTAGGTTTAGGGATTAATATATTTATTATAGTGGCGGCGATGTCCGGTTCGGAAGATTATGGGTTAAAATATTTATTATAGTGTTTGCGATGTGGGGGGGCCTCGGTTTAGGGGTTAATAGATAGTTTATGGGTGTTAGTGTACTTTTTAGCACTTTAGTTAAGAGTTTTATACTACGGCGTTGTAGTGTAAAACTCTTAACTACTGACTTTTAAATGCGGTATCAGTCTTGACAGGAGAGGGTCTACCGCTCACTTTTGGTTAGACTCGTAATTCCGGCGCTATGCAAGTCCCATTGAAAATATAGGATACGCAATTGACATAAATGGATTTGCCGTATTTTTGAGTCTGGCCAAAAAAGTGAGTGGTACACCTGTACCTTCAAGACTTGTAATACCAGCGGGCGTTAAAAATCAGCGTTGTGTAGTGTTAGGTGTTATTGTAACTTAGGTTAGGTTTTATTTTACAGGTAAATTTGTCTTTATTTTAACTAGGTAGCTATTAAATAGTTTATAATTATTTAATAACTATTGTACCTAGTTAAAATAAATACAAACTTGCCTGTAAAATAAAAATGAACCCTAAGCTAGCTACAATGTAACTATTAGTTATATTGTAGCTATCTTAGGGTTTATTTTATAGGTAAGTATTTAGTTTTCAATAGGAATAATTAAGTTAATTGGATTAATTTTATTTAGATTTATTAAAATTATATTTAAGTTAGGGGGGTTAGGTTTAGACTTAGGTTTAGGGGCGAATAACTTTAATATAGTGGTGGCGACGTTGTGGGTGGCAGATTAGGGGTTAATAAATGTAGTTAGGTTGCAGAGACATTGGAGGCAGCAGATTAGGGGTTAATAAATATAATGTAGGGTTCGGCGATGTTGGGGACAGCAGATTAGGGGTTCATAAGTATAATGTAGGTGGCGGCGGTGTATGGAGCGGCAGATTAGGGGTTAATAATATAATGCAGGTGTTGGGGATGTCGGGGGTGGCAGATTAGGGGTTAATAAGTGTAAGATTAAGGGTGTTTAGACTCGGGGTTCATGTTAGGGTGTTAGGTGTAGACTTAAAAAGTATTTCCCCATAGGAATCAATGGGGCTGCGTTAAGAGCTGAACGCTGCTTTTTTGCAGGTGTTAGTTTTTTTTTTCAGCCAGCTCTCCCCCATTGATTCTTATAGGGAAATCGTGCATGAGCAAGTTTTACCAGCTCACCGCTACCGTAAGCAGCACTGGTATTGAGGTGAGATGTGGAGCTAAATTTTGCTCTACGCTCATTTTTGCGGCTTACGCCGGGTTTGTAAAAACCCGTAATACCAGCGTTGTCTGCAAGTGAGCGGTGAGGTAAAACTGCTCATTAGCACCGCACCCCTGTTAACGCAAAACTCGTAATCTAGGTGCTAGTTTGTTAGAATAGACCATTTTGATTAACCCACCCCAGCATAAATAACAGCTGAATGTATATAATTAATAACATTTTAAGTGGAATATTTACCTTACAGCTTAAGGTAAATCAAGGGTTGTTATGTCCCAAAGTGGGGATATTCCTTATTCTAAATCCTTTAGGGATTTTACCTGCCTTTTGATACTTAGAAAGTGAGAAAGCATGTAGATATAGGTCAGTCTCCCTTCTCCTGAATCTTAGTAATTCATGATACACATCTTTCGGTTTTTCTTTGATATTCAGTTCCCCCAATCTCTCAGTATACAGTATCCTCTATTCAAACGAATAGGTGAGGGCACGTTCCTGACTTGGGATGGATTTCTACATATTACTATACAAGAAGATGTGTGAGGTATGGAATGTCAATGTGTCCACATCCCCTTTTCAACTTTCACTAGTGGGTGCTAAATCCATAAAATATTCATATATCCAGATATGGGAGCCAATTTATCAATGCTTCAATTAATAATACACTGGAATTCCACATCAAATTAGACGCAAAGTTGATCCGCCCTAGTTAACACAGCATCAATGTTGAAATGTTTGACACAAAATAAGCTCCTGTGAGATCAATCCAATGCAAATCATTGCTTTTGTTATTAGATCGTAATACAGATCATCCACCTTCACATTCGACTCTATTCGAGCGTATTAATGATGATCCGCCTTCACATTTGATCCTCTCACCATGTTATCAAACATTAAACAGGTACGCGTCTAAACCGCCACCTCTGAGGCCGGGAATGCCATTGAAATCAATGGGAGTCTGAAAAGGTTTTTTTCTATGCTGTTTGTCATCGCAGACACTCAGTTAACAATGAACATGCAGAATATGTTTTAAATGTGTGATACTTTTATGACGGGGAAGGAGGATATTAATGAACCATCTGAATCATGAAGTAATAAAATTTCATGTCCATTTATCCTTTTGTGATAACAAAATATATTAAGATCTGCCCTTATTACTAAATAAAGTAAGGAGATGTTACCCTAACTATGGGTTATGTTTCATCTCTCTGTTGTAGAGTTCATTACAAAGCAAAGGGAAAAAATATTTATACAGGAATGAAAGAAAGAAGCACAGTCCCTGACCTTTCAGACACAGAAAGAGGAGATTAATAAACCAGCAACAGAATGCACAATATATGTGAGTCAACAAATGCATTGATAATGACAGGTAATGCCTGTCTGGCAGCAGCACTAGTAGATATAGGGATACAAATAAAATAAATAAATTACATAATATAGCTAACTTACTTTTTTGATAAATCTATTTGTACCATGTTTAACGCATATAATTAATAAGTCCCACTCTCCACTTCGCACCAAATTTAACCCAATACTTCACACCAAATTTGACACAATTTAAAACTGCTAAATAACCCAAAAACTTGTAAAATTTTCCACCGTTTTTTATTGGAAAATGCATAATCCCGTGAAATCAGCCAATCTGATTTAAATATACATTTTATACTATCACTAACGAATCAAATTGGTCTATACTTGTGTCATTGATCACTCATCAGAACTTGTAAGTGCCATTTGTTTGCGTATTGTACTTTGAAAGTATGTATATGTGAAATTAGTATTAAAGATAAACATTAATGACATTAGGCCACACAGTGTAATATTTTTGACAATGATTTTAATATTCGAATGATGTTTGATTCAATAGAATCTTAAGCTGATAGCTCAAAGGGATAGTCTACCTAACATTAAACGGTCATGAATCAGATACAGTAGAAATTAAAATCACCTCTTTAATGTCATCCTATTTTCTTCCTTCTCTTGAATTTAATTTCCATTAAGAAAAGTCATCCTAAATGCTAGCCCATTTTTTAACGCCTGTGTAGGAGCGGTGTTTAAAACTAGACTCTATCAGGAAGTGATATACAGGTGCAGAAAGAAAACTGGCCCAGCTCTTAAAATATCCATATGATACCCTAATTACATGTTATATTCACAATTATTCTTTCTCAGAATAATTATATATTTACACTATATACATATAGTGGAATAAATAAACACAGAGATATGCAAGACAACATTGTTTAGGACAAAAAGAAGAATTTATTGACATGTAAATATGTTTGCAAAAGATTTCTGACATAACACACACACACACACACACATATATATATATATATATATATATATATATATATACATACAAGTATGTGCAAAGATATAATATATGTACACATTCTAGCATTAATAATCATTTAAAAAAAATAAAAAACATGAGATAAGAATATCATGATTTCTAGAAATACAAATAAACAGAAATTTAAGTGAAAATATCATATATCAGATTTATTGTATAAAAATAAATAGAAAAAAAACTTTCTATGAGATATTATTGTTTGTTCAGTTATAACAAACGCCTTGATAAATCGGCCCCATGGTTTGCACACTTTCCAAAACTTTTCAGAGCTAGATATATATATATATATATATATATATATATATATATTATATATATATATATATATATAAATATATATATATATATATATATATATATATTGATTATAAATATCTCAAACCACCCCTAGCCCCAGAACTCTGAGACTCTCTACTCTCCCCTCAGGTCTCTATGACTCTCACTCCTGTCTCTTTGCTCAGACTCACGCTCTCTCAGACACCGATCCGGCAGAGCATTATGGACAGTGAGGGGAAATGACTTGAAGTGCAAACTTACTGCTCTATATGAAATTCTGCAAGCTATGTGCTCCAACTACTCCCTCACTGTCCTGTGATGCTCGGCCTTTCTTTATCTGTGCGCGGGACTACCCAGATAACTGCGCTCCTGCGCTGCTGCGCACCTTACAGGGAACATTGGTAGTGACTGCATGAGCACAAATTAAATTTGCACTTGTTGGATTTAGCGTGACTGAAGACTATGAGGCCTATTTAACAAATGTCTTGCGGATCTGATCCGCAAGACATCGCTGAATGCGGAGAGCAATACACTCTCCGTATTCAGCATTGCACCAGCAGCTCTTGCCAATCGGCCGCCAGCAGGGGGTGTAAATCAACCCGTTCATACTCGATCGGGTTGAATTGTGGCGATTCCTGTCCGTCTGCTCAGAGCAGGCAGAAAGGGTTATGGAGCAGCGGTCTTTGTGACCGCTGCTCCACAACTTGTGTTAAACACGGGATGTCAAGCTCCATACGGAGCTTGATAGATAGGCCCCCTTGCAGTGATGTGCAGTGAGGTCAGAGGCTGGTGAGGCCCTAGATATGATACGCTGGAGAAACACATGTACAGAGGGCCGCAAGTTCCCCCAACAGGACAGGTTTAAATGATAGCTGAACCAGTGCACAGGTGACATAATCAGGTGATGGGTGAGAGCAAGTTAGTAACCACTGAGTTACTGATCAGCTGATTACTTCACCTGTGCACTGATTCAGCTATAATGAAAACCTGGCCTGTTGGGGGTACTTGAGGACCATTGTTGAGAAACACTGCACTAAAGCACCAGCTCATCGGAAATGTATTGATTACCTGGAGAATAAAGCACACATACTCTGCTCTCTGACACCCACACACACTCTGCTCACATACACACTCACACAATTCTGTGGCACAATGCCAGTTACTAAGCAATTAGAATGATACTCAATCTCTTCTCTACTCACTACTGTATTGTAAAAATAGAAATAATTTACCATACAAGTTTTACACAAAGGACAAGTTATCAATACTGCCAACACAGCTGCTGCAATATGGTGTTCAAGAAATGCACGTGCACATCCCACTTAGGTATGCTCTTCAACAAAGGACACGAAAGGATACCAAAAGAATGAAATACATAATAATACAAGTAAAATAGAAAGTTTATTTTTTTGTGCAATTTCTATCTGAATGATGGAAATGTAATTATGACTTTCATGTTCCTTTCAAAAACTAATTTGATTTGCTGACATGGGGCCAGTAACAGTTGATGCTAATTCTCAAAATATAAATAACTAGAAAAGTCTATTAAAATAGCATGCTCTACCGCAATCATGTTTAATTTTTAATGTCTCCCTTTGACTATGTGTTTAACCAGTTACTTTACAGTGGGATTATTTCTAAAAACAATTAACTGCACTAATTACATATATTTTTTTAAATCACTCATTATCTCCTTTTTATTAATATAAACTTGTATGAAAGCAGCACATTGCAACAGCTTTCAATTAATTTTTGAATTACAAGTTAACAGCAGTCTTTAAATAAATGGAGACACAGAGAAAAATAAAAATAGATACTGCATCCTCTGACTGAACAGACATAAGCTATATTGTACCTGATTAAATCAAATAACCATGAAAAAGGGAGGCTTAGCAATATTCAATGTCAAAAACTTTAATTTAAATAATGTGGACACTGCACACTTAACTTCAAACTCTGGGTTTTAAATTATGGATTTAAATTTGAATTGACCCTTTGACTTCCTGTCAGTATTGGGTTATGCTCACTTACTGCCCACCCCCACCCCCACCCTTGTTAATGAGCTGTATCTGAACACAATTTGTGAATCACAAGAGATGTAGAATACTACTTTACGCTTCTGCTTGTTGTCATCTGTTCTTAGGTTACCTCAGCTTCCAGTTGTGTCACATGACCCTGCTCATTGCATCCTCCTTCTGATTAATCTATATATCCTTCAATTGCTAGGAGGCATCAAGAGGGGTGCCTCCTATTGGTCCCAATTTTTGTTGCTAATATATTGACAGAACACAGGTGGCGCTGCAGCACAGCTTTTCCTTTGACCCATGTACTGCAATGGAGAGAAGCGTTCCTGTACCTGCCTCTCCATAGCATTACATGGGGGGAAAATATTTTTTGGGGGACTTTTTTTTTGTTTTAATTAAAATTTAATTAAGCTTTGGCCACATATGGCAGGGTAGGCACTGCCTCCCCTGCCTCCTATGAGTGCACGTCCCTGCCCCCTTGTGTAAAGGGTTAGGGCTAAAAACAAAATTGCATTAAACACAACATAAATACATTAAAAATAAAAACGGTTATCCTCATATATAGACTATCTAAGAAATAGTATTCATAGAAATATTAAAAATAAAAAGTTATAAGGGTTAAAAGGTAAATGGTATATAACAAGATATTTGAATGGAAAGGGCTATAAATGATATCTACATACATATACATGTCTTAATATGTTTATGTGTATATATATAGTAGTGAAGAAAAGGGATGCACTCGCCAGGAAGTTACCATTTAATGTAACGTTTCGGGGTGTTACCCCTTTCATCAGACAATACAATTCGTCAGAAGAAAAGGTGCATCCCTTTTCTTCACTACTATCAATACTTTGGAAGCACCCTGGGTGGATGAAATGTTACCCGTGAGTGCTGGCATGCCTGCTGTTTATATATATATATATATATACTGTGTATGTATAAATGTGTACACATGTATTTATGTTTAGATGTATATATATGTATATATATATGTACATATATAAAGATATAAACACATATATACATAAGTTTGCAAAAAATCCCAATGGCACTACTTTTGAGGTAAAAGGGAACTATTGTGAAGGGCAATTTACAATGAGGGGCACAATTGTCCCCCAGAAACCAGTTGTGTAATATATCACAGTAGGTGCTGTGTATTAGATACAATTAACAAAAGAGTTTTGAGTGCTTTCCACTCAAATGCCTGAAAACAAGAAAAATAATAATTTTTATTCAAGTGTAATATTTAATGTGTTTTTCTGTGTATGTACTGTAAATATTTTACTTTCTAATGTTCTTCACATAAGGGAAACTGTTCTATGTATTTTTTACTTTATACCTATACATATATATAAAAAAAATAGGTATAGATATAAATTTAACAAGAAAATTAGATATACAGTATAAAGAAATATATATTTAAAAAAAGAACATTTTCTTTTATGTGAAGAAGAACATTAGAATGTAAAATATTTATATATATATTTATATATATATCTATATCTATAGATATATAGATAGATATTTTACAAAAAATACATAATATGTATATATATATATATATATATATATATATATATATAATGAACATTTTCTTCTATGTTAAGAACATTGGAATGTAAAATATTCATAACTACCTTCGGGTTAAAACTGTAGGTTAAACAACTGGCGGGTTAGCACACAAGCGATAAGGGGGAGAAGTTAGCGTGGTTGCTATATCTAAAGTCTTGAAGCAAGCGGGGGCTTTCACTCGCACGCAAAAAATTTTCTTTCATCTTTAAATGCGTGCGCTAACCAGGGTTAAAAGTTTATATCTGGTGATGTTTGCGTGTGAGCGAAAGTGCTAAAATACTTCTAATCTGGCCCTATGGGGCCTATTTATCATTGTGCGAGTGGACATGATCCGCTGCACATCGATAAATGCCAACAGCATATGCTCTCTGCATTTATCATTGCACCAGCAGTTCTGGTGAACTGCTGGTGCAATACCGCCCCCTGCAGATTCGCGGCCGATAGCAGGGGGTGTCAATCAATCCGATCGTATTCGATCGGGTGGATTTCCGGCGATCTCGGTCTGCCGCCTCAGAGCAGGAGGACAGGTTATGGAGCATCAGTCTTTAGACCACTGCTTCATAACTTCTGTTTCCGGCGAGCCTGAAGGCTTGCCAGAAAAACAGGCATCAAGCTCCATACGGAGCATGATAAATATGCCCCTATGTTTGTTTTCAGAGAAATAAAGAGAGAGAGTGACTGAGAGAGTGACCTGCAGCCTTTTTATATGCTTTTTATAATAATAATAATAATTTATAATAATAATAATCATCATTTTATTGTGATAATTCTATATAAAGTGTAAAATACTAATAAAAATACAAATACAGGTGGCCCTCGTTTTACAATGGTTCAGTTTACACCGTTTCAGAATAACAACCTTTTTTTCCAGTCATGTGACTGTTATTGAAAAGGATTGAGAAGGAGTGCATTTATTAAAAGAGCCAGTAGGTGAAGCTGTCCGTTTGTGTTGCAGTAAAACCAAGCAAGCTCAAATTAATCAATTTAACCAGACCTGAGCTATTGAGCAGATTTCAAAGGAACAAGATCTTCCTGTCTATAAATCAGTCCAGATTGGAATGAATAGAAATAACTATTTGCAGAAAAATGCAAGTGAAGTCTGTGTTGTGTGATTATTTTATTAGGTTTATAATGCTGTTTAGCAAATGTTTTTGTTCATTTAAGTTAGTTTAATTATATATTCTGTGTTGTGTGATTATTTTATTAGGTTTATAATGCTGTTTAGCATTTAAAGTCTTCATTTCAAAGCTTTAAAAATAAGTATTAGGTGTTACTTATGACAATTTGGAGAGGGGCCTGGAACCTATCTCCCTCACTTCCCATTGACTTATATTATAAACTGGGATTCAATTTACAACGGTTTTGATTTACAACCATTCCTTCTGGAACCTAACCCTGGCGTAAACTGAGGGCTATAATTATAATTTTCAATACATTCTTTATTTGTAAATACAAAAAGTGTATATGTATTATATATGTTATATTTCCCATGTTAAGGTTATTAATGTTTTATTTTGTATATATTAGAATTTTACTGTATATATGATAATTTCAGTTTTATAAAATAGAACTTTTAAAAAATATGTAAAGAGATTTTAGATTCCTTTAAATATAAGCTGCAATATGTAGCAGGTTAATACGTTTTACAGCCATGACCATAAAGGGGTTGAACTCAACCAGGCTAATGTGCTGTATGAATAATGTGAAAGGACCTGTAATTTAGAAATAATTAAAAATATTGGTTGAACCATCCAAGTCTCCTTGCTTTGTATAACTTACTGAAATATGAATTTTTATGAGTGTAGCCAATTTGGCAAGGATGTTGGCCTACATTAATTTTCCGGCCTCTGGCAGTTTCCAGTCTGCTTTTCAGTGGTATGTTCCAGTCTATTTTATTTGAGCTAGGTTATAAATGGAGTGCAAAAATATTAGCGCTGTTGAGCACTAACACCGCTTAAGGTAAATCAATAGCACTCATATGCTTGAGGTGGTTTTACAAGTTGAAAATAAAAAGCTATAACTCGAAAGAAAGACTCAGGTGTGCTAACATCTGGAGGTCGGATAACGTGTCAGTGCTAACTGAATTTCCCTTAGACTTTTATGGGATGCACAAAAAAAAGCCTTTTTTGTCTTTCGCTCGAGCACTAGGACAGTTTTATTTATATTATTATTATTATCATCATTTATTTGAGTAGCGCCGCCAAATTCCGTTTTATATGTATATATTTTTTGTAATATTTATATATATATATATATATATATATAAATATATATTATATATTTAGATATACAGTATGTATTTTAAATGAAAAAGAATATATATATATATATTCTCCTCGTGTGTCTGCACTCACAATTTCCTTTGGACATCAGCCAGGGTGCAAGTTCAAATTATCAATAGTGGTTCAAGCAGGGACTACACTCGCTGGATTTGGATAAATAAAGTGTTAGTTATTGCATGCTGTAAATTGCACTTTATTTATCCAAATCCAGCGATTGCAGTCCCTGCTTGAACTACTATATATATATATATACATATATATATATATATATATATATATATATATATATATATTAGCAAGAAAAAAAGCACTCTCTGGTTTTAAAAAACAAATAGTATATTTTACTAGTGTGACGTTTCAAGGTATTCACTCCTTCCTCAGACCAGAATACCTCGAAATGTCACGCTAGTAAAATATACTATTTGTTTTTCAAAACCAGAGAGTGCTTTTTTTCTTGCTAATTTATTATTCTTATTTTGCACCCTGGTGGTGCCTACCTGACCAGTTTGGTGAGAGTGCTTTTGTACCCGAAGACTTATATATATATATATATATATATATATATATATATATATATATATATTTATATATATATATATATTTATATGTAGATGTATGTGTGCACAGACATATATACACATATAAACACAGAAATGTGTATACACATATATACATACACATATACAAATGTTTAGACATATAAGGTTGACATGTTTTTTGTGAAACATTTTATGTATGTAACCCTAATACTTTATTTCAGGTCTCAAGGTGTGCTAATTTTTCTCAAGCGCAAAAAATATATTTGAACTTGTGATATAAGTAATGTTTAACATGGTCTTAAAATCTATTGAAAGTATAGGATGCACTAAATGGATGTCTGCCCCGCTAAACATTCTCTGGTTATTCAGTTTTATCATGTGCCTATTAGACATGTGCATGGCGAAAAAATTCGGTACGGTTCGGTTCGGATCGATTCTGAATTTTTCGAAGTTCGGTTCGGATCGATTCGAATTCGGAAAATTATGAATCAATTCGTTTCGGATTCGTTTCGGATTCATTCGGATTTGAAGAAATTCGGCTGGATTCGGTTCGATTTTGTTCAATTCAGTTCGTAAATTCGGCATTTCGTTAAGTGTTAGGTGGGATTAGACTAGTATTATACTGTATATTAGGTGTTAACCTAACATACTGTACAATACTAGTGTAATCCCAATGGCCATCCGAATTTACGAATCGATTCGGTTCGATTCGGTTAGATTCGGAAAATTCGGCAGAATTTTAATTCGGAAATTCGGTTTGATCCGAATCGCCGAATTTGCCGAATTTTCAGAATTTCCGAATCGAACCGAAACGAATCGCACATGTCTAGTGCCTATGACTAAGCGCCACTAGGGGGCGTGAAACGCGTCAGACAGTTGCTTTTCTTCCCGCCTGTATCTGTGCTCAGCTTGTATATGTATTTTTTACTTTTTCATTAAAGGGACACTGAACCCACATTTTTTATTTTGCGATTCAGATAGAGCATGACATTTTAAGCAACTTTCTAATTTACTCCTATTATCAAATTTTCTTTAGTCTCTTGGTATCTTTATTTGAAATGCAAGAATGTAAGTTTAGATGCCGGCCCATTTTTGGTGAACAACCTGGGTTGTCCTTGCTGATTAGTGGATAAATTCATCCACCAATAAAAAATTGCTGTCCAGAGTTCTGAACTAAGAAAAAAGCTTAGATGCCTTCTTTTTCAAATAAAGATAGCAAGAGAATGAAGAAAAATTGATAATAGGAGTAAATTAGAAAGTTCCTTAAAATGGCATGCTATATCTGAGTCACGAAAGAAAAATTTTGGGTTCAGTGTCCCTTTAAAGTATATATTTTTATTGCACCATTTTTTGTAGTAGTGCCTGCTACCTGCCTTCCTGACTTGTAATATCAATTTGAATTTGAGTGCTAATTTTATCACGATCAACCGATATTAATATTGCCCCCTGAGCTATCAATAGTGCTCCACTTGTAATCAGGGCCTTTATGTTTTAGAGCTGTTTCATAATAGCTATGAGGCTACACTACACTGTTTCCAATTTACTCCTATTATCAATTTTTCTTTGTTCTCTTGCTATCTTTATTTGAAAAAGAAGACATCTAAGCTTTTTTATCCACCAATCAGCAAGATGTGATAATAGGAGTAAATTAGAAAGTTGTTTAAAATTTCATGCTCTATCTGAATTACGAAAGAAAGAATTTGGGTTCAGTGTCCCTTTAAAGTAAAACAAGAAAGGCCCCCGCCACAGTGAGGGAGTTCAAGTACACTGTAACATAGTTGCAGGGTGGAGACAACCTCTGTGAGGAGGTCCAATCTCCTTGTTCCAGGCCTTTGCAATGGCACTTAACAACAATGCACACAGCTGCCACAACTTCAATTTCAACAGAGGTAGTGAGAATGTTTCCTCACCCACCAAAATATAAACAAAAAACCTCCCAATTAAAAAAGTACTGCTTTTCACATGCTGTGCCTATTTTTAAAAAGCATGTGCGCTGTCTTGTGCAAGCGCACACGTGCACACCTTAGAGAAAACAGTGTCTGGGATGTTGGAGAGTACCATACCCACTAATCATTTCACTAGTTCTGTGGGTATTTTATTTAAACACTATTAATAAGTTCTAAGAGGGACTTTAGAGTTACAATAATAAATTATTAACATGTGTGCTTTAATTCAAACAACTTATCAGCCACCACAGCTTTTGGTTGCATGAAAAAAATCCACAAAAACTAAGGGCTGGATTACAATTGGAGCGCTAAATTATCCCGCATTTGCAAAGGGCGCACAATAATCAACCAGCCATTACAAGTGGCTGGCTATTGCTACTGCAAGCTTTCGGTAGCAATTAGCACTCAGAAAATTAACCAGGGATCAGATCTCTAGCTTTTTTTTTTTAAATAAAAAAACAACTGCGTTAGGTTTTTGGGGTCTAAAGTCGGTGGGAGGTTAGAGAAAAAACATTGCGGTCTATAGGAACTGTGTGTTCCCAGTAAATATATATTTACATGACTATATACATATGTATTTATGTGTTTATATGTGTATATACACACATTAACACATACATATTTATGTATATAGTCATATATATATTTACAAATATGCTGCCATCACTGCGCTACTTAGCCCTTTGAGGTTCTGACGCCATCTCTGACGGCATGAGAAAGAGGCTCCCAATGGAGCCTATGGAAGCGAGCATTCGTTCACATTGCTGTTAATTCATAATACCAGTGCACATTAGCGCGCTGGTATTACACAGTGGAACGCAAATATCGCTTTCATGAAAGCGATATTTAGCACTCCACTTGTAATCTAGCCCAGGGGTAGGCCGGACCAAAGCTGTGGCGGACATTAGTAAAGGTCACCGGGGTACATTTCAAATTAAAAACATCAAAAAACACTTTCTTTGAGTTTAAACTGCTGCTAGCGATAATTATATTGCAGTTTATCTAAATCTGCCTGCACTGGTAGTTTGCCTACTCAAACTAAATTTGACAACTAGAATCTGTCAGGAACTCATGTTGGTAGGCTAATTTAACCCTCATTTTGCAAAAATGACAGCAATATTATACATTGATAGGGAATGCCTTGCAGTCTTTCCAGCAGATGTAAGGTTAAATCTGTATTGTTAATTATTAAATAATGAGCATTAGTGATGTCCCGAACTGTTCGCCCGCGAATGGTTCACAGCGAACACATGGCGATGTTCGATCCGCCCCTATGTGTCATCATTGAGGAAACTTTGACCCTGTATGTCACAGCCGTCTAACACATTAGAGCCAATAAACATCAGACACTCCCTCACAGACCCTCCCAGCTACTCGGAATCCGCCATTTTAGACTCATAACGACCTTGCTTTCTTAATGAGAGGACGTGTTGTGTTTTTGCTCCTGACATTAATAGGAAAAACATAGCTAGGCTAGTGTATTTAGTGTCCACTACAGTCCAGAAGGACTCCACTCATCTCTGCTGCAAGGACAGCACCCCAAAAAGCCCTTTTTAGGGCTATATTTCGTGACGTTTTTTTTTTTCGTATTTTTTTTATTAGCATTTGCCTGGCTTTCAGCCTGTGTGTTTAAGGCTCACAGCATATGCTGTGATTACTGCCACCACTGATATCTCCCTAACAACATTAGTTTAAATTTAACTAACCAAAAAATTTTATTATTTTGCTAGTGTAATTTTTTTTCATTTTCTATCAGGCCTGTTCATTGCTCTGTGCCAGCCACCAGTGTTAATATCCATTTATAACATTATTTTAAATTTAATTTTTTTTATTTAAATCATTTTTCTAGTGTAATCTAATTACATTTTCTATCAGGCCTGTGTCTGTTAGGCTCACTCAGCATTAATATACCTTTTTTAGTCTTTTGGTTAATTGGTCTGTGCCAGGCAGCCACCACTCATATCTTCTTCACCTTAATTTAAATATAAAAAAAAAAAGTTTAAATTTGTTTGATAGTGTAATCTAATATAATTTTCTATCAGGCCTGTGTGTTTTGCTGACATACAGAGCCTACTGTGTTTACTTGCTGCCCTTCCTAGTCTATGAGCCACGACTCATAT